>NW_011370640.1:455621-474122 GCF_000735185.1 Notothenia coriiceps
GTGTGTAGTGTGTGTGTGTGGTGTGTGTGTGTGTGTGTGTGTGTGTGTGTGTGTGTGTGTGTGTGTGTGTGTGTGTGTGTGTGTGTGTGTGTGTGTGTGTGTTTAGGTTGGAAGATTAAGGGATGAGTAACGGATGTCCAAGAAAGGTTTCTGGTTATTCAGTCACGTTTGGAACATTTAGTCATTACTCTGTTTGGTCTTTCCGGTCTCAGATCAACTCAAGTTTGTCATGTGTGTGTCTCAATGGCATTGAGGGAGTTAGTGATGGAGCAGAGGTCATTTGATGTTAAGCCAACACCTGTCTGTGTGTGTGTTTGTGTTTAGTAACATTTTCAAGGGCTTCATCTCAAGCAATGATTGACGCTGATGTTACTCAATCCTGGTTAAAGACTCCCAGTTCTTGACGTGATAGTCAAGAAAGCCGTCTTCTGGCAGTCCGGAAATAAACTTCAACTATCTATGATTTAATGGAGCTACGATTGACTTACTGTACTGTAGTAAACGTATCCCATTATATGATAAGGCAAGGCAAGGCAAGTGTATTTATATAGCACATTTCAACACAAGGCAATTCAAAGTGCTTTACAAAAATGAAAGACATTAATAGCATTTAAGAAACATATTATGAAATTATATCTAAAAAAAAACTGTTAAAAGCCACGTGAGACTGAACCAGGCACTGGAGTTTACATTGCCAAAATGCTTCATATTCCATTGATGCAGTCATTATTCCTGGCAGAAAATGTGTGTTAATGCTCAGCTGAAAATACATTTAAAAACAAGGAATATTCACTATTGTTTTTGATTAACGTTTGATAGAAACAACACAGAACCAATGGGCGGGTCATGTTTTTTCATTCACTGCACCGATCTGAACTGTCGTGCCAAACGTCAACTTCATGCTTTATAGTAGCAACATTTTCCTGACTGAGTTCTATCTAAGACTTGAGCTCACCTGAAACAGCAGGAACAGCAAGATGTGGGTTGACTCCGCACATTACTTGTAGCCAGCTGTTTATGGTGGAAACAGATGACCTTTTTAACTTCCCCAAACTACAACGAAGGGCAAACTCAATTTGTTTTTTTCCTCCTTTTTTTATTTCAACCGCATTTGCATTAATACTCTTCGGCAACGGTAAAAGGTAACAGGGAATACAAAATAACTATCCATAATATCTTTTATTGGCAATTCCTACCTGGCAGAAGGGAGAAGTGCAAAGAGAAAGCAAGGCGTAATATAAATGTAACCAATATTTATTTATTTAATTTTTTAAGCCACTAGAGGGGGTGAAACACACAAATGGTCCCCAGGATGGAATCAAACCCTGGCCCCCACGGTGTGGAGTGAGCCCCACATGGGTTAGAAGCTCTACTGGGTGAGTAATGTGGCGGCATATAGGGATCCAATGTTAACGCTGGTGGTAATTACATTATGCTATTGTGCAACACTTCATAATAAAATATTAAAGGAGGAACTTTTGTCTACTGCTACATATCCAATGTAACTATTAGAGAGAAATGATTAAAGATCTGTGTTCAGCAGAACTCAGTGGGCTTGGTGCTGAGAAACACACACGGGGGAGGAAGGTGTAAAGTATGAAGAGATGGACATTGTTGGTTTTCATCTTTTCATGAGATTAGAGTAGACCATAAGAAAACTATAGAATATCAACAGCATTTTCCTTTAAGTTCCAATGACCCTCTCCAAAGTCAAGGTATATAAGTTTACTAAAACTACTACATACAAGTACATACTGTACTAATTCCCAGAATTCCCAAGCATTGATTCCCTGAACTGGTTGCGTTATTACTGGATGTTTTTTTAGGCCAGGTGTCCCATCCTGTTTGAGGACAAAGGACAATAGTCTCATTGGTAAGATGGACTGGTTTGATGATTTGATATAAGCTCTCACACAGAAACAGGTGTGAATGAGTTTATCTGAAAACATCTCAAGTTTCTCATATGGAAATATTTGAGAAATATAATATGTATTTTCACAAGTTAGTAAAACAAACTGCCCTGTTTTCAGCATTGTGCCTTTTCCATCTGAAGAGGATTTAAAAAAATGTTCATTTAGATTTAAAAAGGAGGATAGTTTTCTCAACACTTCAACTAGAAATTCACTGAGCACAAAAGGGATCAACATTTTTTTAATCTTTATGTAAAGCAGTCGAAAAACGTATAAACTGAAAAAAATTATAAAGTTGCATGAAATGAGTACAAGCATGTGTATATCAGCGCTGTACTTTTTTAAATGTAACCTTTTCAGTCACATCCCACCTCTGGCTCATTATGTGCTCTAAATGCATTTAGCTGCACAGTCGAGCATGACCGGACCAATTCAGCTTTATTAACTAATGACCTAATAATCCTGCTGTACAGTGGCTGGCCTTTAGCTTAAACCTTTCAATCATTAGAAGGTCATCACAGATCTGTGCACACTTTTAGCAGAGGTCAACTTCATGGTGGAACTTGAAGAGAGGTCATATGTATGTATAGGTGTATGTGTGATTTAGTGTGATGCTATTCCATTTAAGGAATGTCAAATGTGTAATTATTTTTAAGTTAAAGCAAAAATGTTTTAGAAAGAGGATTTAATGATGTTGTATAATGAGTCAAATAAGATCAGAGCATATAGTGAAAGTAAGGAGGAAACTTCCAGTCTGTAACAGATAAACAAACCTGCGTTTAGTGTCCATTGTTCTTGGATGAGTACAGAGAAATGCGGAGGATGAAAGAAAGCCAACATTGTGACTCTGGAAAGAGGAAATAAGATCTGAAGAAAGCTGATTCCATTGTGTGCCCTTGTGTGAGTAAGTATAAAGTCAACATTTATACTGTGCACATATTGTTTGAGTTAACACAAATTAATGAAAGTTTTTCTTTCTTTTTACAGTGCCTTTCAAAAAAAGTTCCTCAAACATCAACAACTATGCTCTTCTGGAAATTCACAGTATGCTTAAAACCAAATGTGCACGTCAAGGTTCTAAACATAAATTAAGGTTTTGAAAAATAGCCCTATTATTCTTTTGTTTTTTTTCCTTTCCCGTAGTGTGTTATATAGGTTTGTGTGCATGTAAATGGTCTCCCACACTGTTTAACACTCTATTAGCTAGCCCTCTAACACATACGTGATAGGCTAAGAGGTGGGATGGGTGGCGCAGTGGTCTGTGCTTTTGATCATCAGATCAAGGGGGCGTTGGGGAACTCCAGTTCGAAACCCGCTCCCGCCCCGCTTCGTCAGGCCGCTGTGTCCTTGGGCAAGACACTTCACCAAAATTTGCTCCTGTGGGTATTGTCCACAGTAGAGGACCATTACATGTATTTATGATCTGTGTTTGTAAAGCGCTTTGAGAGTCATTGATAAAGCGCTATAATAAATATAAGGATTATTATTATTATTTTATTATTATCTCTAATTGGTTGATCAATCACAACAGAGCCGGCCAGCTAACCAATCAGAACAGGTTGGGCTCTGGTTTCAGACAGAGGGTGAAAAGAGGTGCTGCAGCACAGGCAGTATGAGAACAATAAAGAGCTTTTTGAACATTAAAGCATGGAGACATGTCCCAGAGACTCTAAATGCTGATATGAACTGAAAATTTGCTTAATACGGCTCCTTTAATGTTAATGGCTTCCATTTAACAATCCCAATTATTAATCCTTCTTATTTAACAAAATCAATAAAAACCCAAACTCCATTTTTTTATCCATACATATTTGTGTTGAGTCAGATTTAATGTACTTTTGAATTCAAAAGTAAATGCTAATAATCTCTCAAACACGGCTGTAACATTTTCAACCAAAGCACAGCACAAATGAACGCTGAATCTGCCAACACAGACTTAACGACTGTAACTACTTGCAAACTAAAAAAGAAGACAGTGTCAGATATCATTGTTTGGTTATCAACACCATTCATTTCCTGCAACTTTTACAGATGACCACAGTCCCATATTTATGTCAGTGAAGGTGTACACAAACACACAAGTCAACATAACGGCATTTACATTGTCCACACTGCAACAACCCATTTGCCTCTGTTGTGAACACATGAAATGCTAATGGAAGAGTTTGTACAAGTACTTTGGCTTCACCTGCTGACAAGTTTAATAGAGGTCAAGCTTTTTCTCGTCCAATTCATTATTTCAGAAATGGATTTCGTCCATGTCTCTTCAAAGCATTTTGATTTGAAACACCTCAGCCAAAATGCAAGAGGGTTTTCTTTAAAACCAAAATATTGATTTATATATAATTCTATCTATTTTAAAATGGTAATATTGAATAAATACACAGTGGGTGGGCGTAGTTTGGTGGAAGAAAAATAAGTTCCTATGAAAGTGATCACAATGAGGTCAATGATTTATCTTGAGTAACCAGGTTGTGATGTGAGACCTGATTGCTTTGAGCCCAACAGGCCGAATGCTATATAGTTCTATTATATTTGAAAGAAGGCGAACATCTCTCCGGCCAGATCTCAAACAATCGGCAACTCACATAAAGCAAGTGAGAAATACTCAGGTTAGAGTACATATTAACATTTATTTTTAATTTAAATTGGAACTGTCCCTTTAATTTAAGGATCTCCTTGAAAGAAGTCTTTCTCCCACAGCTACCATCAACCACCCTAACCTTGAAAGCGTTCATTCTCCACTGACAGACTAATCTATCATCCAATATCACTCAAATTAAATCACAACCACACTAAATACGCTAATAACAGTTTGCGGTTCGAACCCCTCCATGGACAATATTTGCTGGGACTGACCGATTTTGCAGAGCCAGCTGACCAGGACCCACAGGACCACGATGTACGGAGTGGAGACATGGTGCCACTTCCAGCTCACGATGGGTAGAGTAGTGATGGGCTCTCCTTCGTGTCCACTCTCTCCATGACTACTGTCCTCTTCTCCAGTCCCATGACTGGAGTCCGTCTGGTGCCCGGGGCTCGAGGTGGTCTCTTTATTGGCAAGGCTTCTGGACAACATCAGGACCATGCAGAGAAGAAGAGCAAATCGCCATGTAGCTCCCATGTTTGGGGAAAGTTGCAAAAATACTTACTGAAAAGGTTATTTAGACTATAGACACAGGTGCTATGGTCAACCTCAGTCTTTCATTCCTCTCCTGTGTATCCTCCTTCCCTCTCAGGTCACTTTTGTTCCGTCTTACATCCACATCCTTCTCTGACCTGAGCACTGTGGCCTCTCTGTGCTCTCCTCTGCTGAAGATACAGTTATACAGCAGGTGAGGCTCAGCCCATTCTGATGCTCCTCTGTCTCCTCCCACTCTGTACCCAGGTCAGCTAGTTTGGCCACATTACTCAATGGAAGATTTGATGCTCTTGTCCTTTCTCTATTGGCTGTGATTGCAGGTTTTCACCAATTTTACACTTTTTCTACAAAATGTATTGGAAAACACCATAACTTATGAAACTTTGTATTATGTGAATAGTCCTTTTTACAAACAACAAACTTGAAATCAAATTAATCAATAAATACATGACAAACCAAGTTTTGTTTTCTTAGTTTTGGCCATGATTTATATGTGTATGTGCCAGATTAAAAGGGACACCTCCATATTTTACACTTATATCTTAGTTTAAAAGGTCAACAGAACATTATTTGGCATCTTTGATTATTAAATGAATGGTTTAAGTATTTCTTACATAGAAAATGCCAAATATTGCCTTTCCAGTGCCTCAGTTGTGGGCATTTTACAATTGTCTTTGTTTTCTAATAGCAAACTGAATATCTTTGAGTTTCAAATTGTGACTTAGCGAAAACAAGTGTTTTCATACCACACCTTAAGCTTAAGGAATTTGGAATGGGCACTTTTCCATACTTTTTGACATTTTACAAAGCATTATTGATTAATCAATAATGAAAATGATGGTTACTTGCATGCCTTTAGTTATGGCTCAAGACTTTGTTATATACTTGGGGCGTATAGTCTCAAGGCAAACAAGTGAGAGAGCATGCAAAGACTCTTTTTGTTTCATTATAGCAAAGGTAGGATCAAGCATTATTAAAATCTCAGGGTCTGCACCTTTCTTATTAAAGATGTGACAATATGACACAGCATTCAGACTGGTTTTGTTTAGTTTACCTTTATTATCTAAATCAGTGGACCAAGGGGTCCCATGGTGTTTGGTAATTCATTGGCAAGTAATTATCCAAACTGTTTGGGTCACTTCCTGGTTCAAAGTGTACCTATCGGGTTCACTGTAACATTTAATGTACATCATTTTATTGTATATTTTCATACCTTTATTTCATTTTCTACTATTCTTTATTTATGTTTCTTTACTTCTGTATTTTTCTGATTTCTTCCTTTTACTATTTTTATGTTGTACACCAAAACAACAAAGCACATTTTGATTCTGTAATTTTACCACACATTTTCTTAAAGAAGACATATTCAACTTTATCATAACGGCATCTTCCTAGTTAATTTAAGTGAAATAAGATGACTTTATACTGCCTCCAGGTGGCTTCTCTCAGTACAACTGACCGTTATATCCCTCTTGTCTTACATAAATGTAGAAAGTACTAGATGAATCTAGGGCAGGAAAGCAGTTGGACCCGTTTGTCTCCCTTATTTCAAAGGAGCACCTGCTCCCAGTACAGTACATCCCCTCCTCTCGGCCACACTGCACATCAGTGACTGTGTTGAGCCTTTATTGCCACTATTCATGTATGTGTTTAGGTGACAGAGACTTGGAAATGAACCTTAGTTTCAGGGAGGTGCCGTTTCGTTTTCATAATCGTTAATCAAGGTTTTGCTCCTTTCATGGCACAGTCGCTTAAACTTATCAACCCTGAGCCTGTTTTTCAGGTCTCAGGCTCGAAAATGACATTCCCAGAACAAATGACCATATCTTCCCTTCTAAAAGGGTTAAATTAATAATCTTTGTTCTCAAAGTAATGATAAACCTGTGAGTTGGATGTAGAAAAGTCAGAATCAATATAGATGTTTTTATTTTAAAGAAAATTCAGATTAAACATAGTAAAAAACTGTAAATGATAGTGTCCGTCCAAAAATTATTTTGTACTAGTGAAAACTACCCTTTGATGATGGGTTAGTAGAGTAAAAGCTTTAGGAATCCAAAGTACAACATATAATAAGTACCCTGTATCATGATTGATGCAAAACAAGTGACATTTGACCTTTTTAGAGAGATTTAGCAAAAAAAAACACTTCTGGGGTCATTTGGGTGGATTTTCCATATCTCGCCAGAGATATGGAAAATCCACCCAAATGACCCCAGAAGTGTTTTTTTTTGCTAAATCTCTCTAAAAAGGTCAAATGTCACTTGTTTTGCATCAATCATGATACNGGGCAGTGCCCCCGTAACGCTGAATTTGAACCCCCCTGTGGCCCCCCTGAAAATGAAAAGTTTATTATTAAACTATTTCTTGGACCTACTAACTAACGTTATTTGTCATTCTAGTCGGACCCATTAGAGCGTAAAAACTGTAACTATAAGTATCTAAAATAAATATGTGTACCAATAACTGTATTGCATTGTTTTCTTATGCGCATTTACTTCATACTGTCTTTGTCTTTTTCGTCCTGCATTTATTGTGCCCCTCTCAGAAAATAACTGGCCCCAGCCTGGCCCCCCCAGTCAAATTGATCCTAGAACCGCCACTGATTGCTGTTGTTCTTCGATGGGTAGCTAGACACATTTTGGGCTTTCTCGATAATAGTTAGGTCAGATGATTGATACCACTTCCATTTGTTCTTTGAATTTGAACCTATAGCCTGCAGCCGGTAAGCTTAGCTTTGCACAATGTACTGAAAGAGTGGGAAACAGCTAGCTTAGCTCTGTTAAAAAGATTAAAAAAATACAACTACTAGCACCTCTGAAACTGTAAACAAGTATCTTGTTTTTTGAGTTCTCTGATCAAACTCAGTGTGTCTCCAATGCTGTTCAACGTCCGTCTGAAAAGGCTGCTAGCTAACTAGCATTGTTGCTTTGCCTTTTTCTCTGTTAAATTAAGATCATCTGATGACTAAAATCCTTTAACTGGTAACATATAGTTAAAAACGATCAAAAGTCAATTGATGAGAGAAAGGTGAGTGGTACTAATCTTGTCTGACTCTTAGCAACAAAGCTAAAGCATTCGGTCACAGTCAGACCAGTTAGCTGCTTCCAAGATAACCAGCTTATTGGCTCCATCCCTGTAAAAAATTACAAAGTAATAAATAAATACTACATAGTCATACATTTGCATATGCGGTCAGTAATAACCAGGGCCTAGAGAGCTCCACAATGGCAGCCAGAGAGTGTTACATCACCCGAAAGCCCACTCCAAATGTGAAGAATGACATTCTGATTCTCTATTGAATCCTCTCTTTTCTCTTTCAGGGCGGAGCCTGTTAAACAGACTCAGTTTGACTGAAGTGTAATAAAACTTCACATACAGTCCTGGAAGTGGTCACGAGGCACTGTGGGAAATCCTAAATGGGAAGAGTGGGAATAAATGTTTTAAACAGTATGTGACATTTTCAAATTCCCGTTGCCATGGTCTCTCCTGTCACCGAGTTCTTCCTCATCTTCCGGGTCCAGCTGCTCCTCTTTTTTCTTGATGTAGCGCTCATAGAGCACCATAATGACGCCCATCACCCAGGCCGACACGGTGCCAGCAGCAAAGATGACAAAGCCGATGACAACAAAGAAAAGGTAGTCCCAGGAGCCCAGGGTCTGGTGACATAACGTCCGTAGCTGGATGCCCACCTCACCAAGACGACGGCCCTGCATGTCAGCTGGTGAGCCACACACCGTCTGGCCCTCATCTGTCAAACAGAAACACATCAAGGAGGAATGATTAAGGAGTCATCATGGCTCAAAACAGTACATCAACATATTTGGTTTGGAAATACAATGCTTGTTCTGGAAAACATGAGACAAATTTGTATTTTTCTATAATGGCTTTACAATTGACATCATTTTAAGTCCACACACAACTGCACATTATTTTTTCGTCTATAAAGCATATAGGTTTTTTCTTCAGTATAGCATGACAACACGTGCTTAATTCATTTTCAAGCTCCTCAAGAGTTGGTTCAAAATAGTAACTATTTCTATAAATCTTTTAATATTCCGATGTATCTTTAAACAGTTTGTATGTTTTCCTCAATCTTCGTTCATATGAAAGTCCAGCGACAGGTGTCAATTCAGCTTGTTACATGCACACAATCTTGTGAGTCATGTATTGGCAACAAAACTACTTGGTTAGGTTTGGAAAAAGATCCAGGTCTGAGTTAAAGCATTTATAGAAGTGGCATTACTTTAGTACAGAAATCATGTGATAGAGGTCTCCAGGGTCAAAGTCCATCCAATAAACCAACCCATCCACCCCAACCTCCTAGCCTGAATAATTCGGACTAAATAAGCAACAGACAAAATCTAAGTGTGGGAATCCTTAGTTATATTTTGTTAAGAATATAATTCTCAAAAGCTATTCAATTCATTGAGTCTTTAATTGACAATGACGGCAACATAGCACAATTTGTTTTGCCCCGCCCATTTTTAACTAGTTAAACAAACAAAGAACAAATACACAAGTACATAATTCTTTCATGTGAAATACTGAGAACTGTTTAAATGTTGGAACAAATGCATTATTCGTAAAGGACCCCGTCACTCAGAGTAAGAAGATAAATATATTTTCAGGACCTTTAAAGTGCATTTATCAGCGTGCCAGTCCAGATTGAAAGTTTTAGCTGATAGGGAAGATGCCTGAGTAGAAGTACTGACCTAGAATAAATATTTTGTCTAAAGAACAATAATTATGAGAGAGGGGTCGATTTACAACCCAGTCTCACGGCATTTCGTGTTATAGTCACGACATTTAATCTATTGATTCGTGTTCACCGACACGATTTCCCCCTTTTTTTTGTGTCACACAGAACAATTTTAAAAGCAATGTATTTCTATTGGTAGTGTGTTTAGTGCCTGCACCACGTCTTTTTGTTCGGTCGGGTCTTGGAAGACCAGAAGCTGTGTGGTTCATAAAAACTATTAATACTACTCGAAATGTCCCTTATAGGCCTACGTCTGTTTCCGGTTATTTTTATTTTGAAATGTAGTTCCTGACGGACGGCAAAAAAGCCAGAGATTATAGAATTAAACAAATAAATAAAAACAGGATAATTTTGTGTTATTGTTGAGTAAATAACAGTGTGTTATTTAGAAAAGAATAACAAATTAGAAGGAAAAAAATATAAAAAAATACAGATTTCAGTATTCTGAGGCTCTGAGCCCCATTTATTTTCCTCACAGACGGAAACAAAAGTCCGAAATTATACGATTTAAAATAAAAGCAATAATTGTGGCTTGATATTGAGTAAGAACATGTTTTTATGAACCACACAGCTTCCGGTCTTCCAAGACCCGAACGGACAAAAAGACGTGGTGCAGGCACGAAACACACTACCAATAGAAATACATTGCTTTTAAAATCGTTCTGTGTGACACGAAAAAAAGGGGAAAATCGTCATGGTGAACACGAATCAATAGATTAAATGTCGTGACTATAACACAAAATGCCGTGAGACTGGGTTGTGATTTAATATGGAAGTATACTATACTTAAATTAAGTTTAATTCAGAGTACTTTTTAAACACAGGTTAACAAATTTCTATTATTATCATCTTTAATAATAAACAACGCCACTTCAAAAAAAAGAAGTATGGGAGAAGGGGATCTAGAGGTTTGGATTAAAATAAATCAATTAACATAATGAAACCTGTAAGGATTAGTTTATCGTTTGCCAAGCATATAGCATTCAGACAAGACCGTTATTTAGGTAACTGATGGGGAAAGGGGATCTTTAAAGCGGACACATTATAGACATTTTCAGATCTTATCATTTGTGTTTTTACTTGAACATGTTTCATGCTTTCCAAAGAAAAACACATTGAGGTAAAGCCGTCTGTCTGAATACACCAGTATCCACCCCATGTCTGAAAACAGTTCGTTTTGTATTTGTCTCTTTAAGACTGCCCTGTCTGCTCTGATTGGCTTGCTAGAAATATATGGCACACCTGTACAAAGGTGTTAAGGTATTTTTTAAGCTGTGGATGGAGATATTCAAATAAGCCTGAATGTGATAAAAGAAGGGGAGCCAAATCTGAATGGATTGTTGAATCACATGTGTTGAGAAAAAGCATCCGAAAGGAGACTGACTTGTCTGATTTCAGAGTGTGTTGGTACTAGGCACTCCGTATACCCAAAAGCATGTGCACAAGCACAGAGCTTTTTCAGGACATGTCCCCTTTATATTCAGTCAAGCTGAATACTCAAAATCCTTTTCAATCAGAAAAGTGAAGACAGCAAAGAAGTCTCAAGAGTGCCTAAAGAGTTTCCAGCTGTGAGTATCTGCTGAAATGAGGTCTGCATCAGGAAGTATCAGAATGACCTGCGGGAGCAGTTTCCCTCCTTTCTTAAGCCCTCTGAAAAGCACCTGATTGGCCGAGAGGAAATGCACCCAGCTGCTCTCAATTGTCAATCAGGAGCCAACAGGTGATCTGGTTCACCTCCAATCAACTCAGGGGAACTGATACATCCAGCTGTAATGAATTGGGAGAAGGGAAATACCAAAGCAATGCTAAATAATGAGGGAATGCCACAAGTCCTTTGCAACTGATTTCACATACAGAAAATATATACACAGTCTCGGCATACAATTATAATACAACTATTTAAATGATCCTTTGATGTGGTGAGAGCTCAACTTAGCAAGGAAAATATTATACATGGCATTAAGCGGAGAACCGTGTTAAATAATTCAAATATGACTTTAAATCGTTTTGAATAACATTAGGAAATGGCAGGGAACTGAGATGATAACAGTGGCTGCCAGAGTTAAAAATCAGCAATGTGTACTAGCATAACAACGCTGCCTTCATTATCGGAATAGTACAGCTTTAGGAGCTTCATGTGAACAACACTCTTGAGTTATGCAGCATTGAATTACAAAAAAAGAAAATCATGGATGAATTATTCAAACTTCTTTTCTCCCCCACAGGATTAGAGAGTGACTTTGTGTGTGCCTGAAACCGCAGATAATAAGGTTCCCCATCATCAGGCACACCGGGTACCACTATGACTAAGATGTGAAATCCAAAATCCCTAATGAAAATGTGGAGTTCCTTCTCTTTCAGAAAAAAGACAGTAGGTAGATTCCATTTTAAAAGGTCTATCAGTCAAACACACCACATGTATGTTGATTCTGGAGCAGCTGATGAGGGAAAAATAATCCTGAAGCCTGGCTGAGTCCTTTTTAACTGCGAACCAACAGAAACAGTGCAACACAACACAGTGTTGCACTGTTTTTAATTAGCTTCTGGTTTTTCAAAGCTTTTGTGCAAGAAGGAAGTCCCACCGGGGGACTTCAAAAGAAGTTTGTGCATAGGGAACAGTTTTTCTGTAACCATGTTTCTACCCCAACAGCCTTGAAATATGCATCCTGATTTTCATATTTTCCTAGGAGTGTTGGTCTGTGCATACACAGCAGACCAAATTTAAACCGTAACATTTGTAGAATCGCATTGAGGAGTTCTGCTTGACTCTCTGTCCTCTGCAAAATACATTGGGAAAATGTGTAGGTAACGGCATAACTTGGTCATTTTTACCAGCTAAAGTAACTATAATGAATGACCTTATATTGGTAGATTTTTCATATTTCATATGTGTCAATTTCAATGTTTTTAAACTGGTTGTAAATATCTGTATTGTTAGTGTTTAGGTCTGGTCAAATTAGCATACCTACTACTACCAATTGCAGTGACACTTTTTATCTTACTTTTTGCTAACTCTTATTACCATTCAGGTATCATTTACCAATTGCTTTTAGCCAAGTTGTTTTTATTTTGTAAAAAAAGAACAATCAAAGACCTTTGTTGTGGTTGTTAATAGGCTTTTTTTTTTTATAAAATCTGATTGTTGAAAACTCAGAACATGTGTGAGTCTTTCCACATGAAAGACCTCTACAACATTATACCAGCCGGTGTCTCAGATGGGCCCACTTTCGACCAGATCTTTGGGCTTTCCATCTGAGTTATTATTTATTTATTTGAACCATCACATTACTTTAAGCTAACTCACATGTTCATCCATTAATTCCATTGAATGTTTATCTTTTGCTTTTCGCTAACTGTTTCAGCCAGACCCTTCAGTATTTTAACCAGTATCGCTTCATTTACAATAGTTAAATTAACTGTTTATTCATTCATTTTGGCCAAAGACTGTTTAAAATATGGACGTAGTCTCCTTGATGTTACCCTAGGCTCCTGAACAGTGTGATGACAATTTCGGAAGCAATGGAGACAAAACTCAGAGAGACAAAGGGAGAGCTGGAACTTTGATGGCAAGCACTGATGTTTTATTTGGAGTTGTGGCTGGAGAATAGACATGACACGAGGTGACAGCAGTCGCAAAACCAATTCTGAAGATCTCTTCTGCAGTTCGAGATTTTAACTAGTTCAGAGTGTAATAATCAACATTCCTCATCAGCGAGACTAAAGAAATATGGACCCTGAATCTAACTTGAGCTGTCGTACATATAACATAATGTGTGAACCTACGTTCCAGAAAAGAAGGGCCTCTAGATGTCCCTGAACAATAAACTACCTCATGGCAGCTTGTGCTCGGTCATAAACTGCAACAACAATGCGCTCAAGCTGCCCCTCCTTGAGAGAGATAGCAGCAATACCCAAGGCCGTAGACCTATGCCATGGGAAAGGAGAAAATTATGAATTGTGTCAAAGGTTAAATACCTAACAAAATTATTCCCCAACAAATAGCCGTTGTGAATCTCAAAGTGTGTGGCTCTGGCAGTCGACAGCTTGAAAGTGCTGACTCCGCCTAAGTCTTGGCCAATCCAAAAGTTGGCAAAGAGGTCATACTTGCTGTTGGATCAACTCAACAGATCAACTCCAACTTCGTTGAAGCAGAGCTGACAATAGTGGCTAGTGATCGGTGGCGGCACGCACCTGTCACTTAAAGCATGCCACATATTAGAATGGTGCAGAAATGAGTCAGGAATCTCTGAAATGATTTAGCATTTTACCACTTCCAAGTCCCCTCGACTCAAAGTCAGATTATTTTTTTAATGAGATTACCATGTAGAATAAAAATGTGTAGGGATCCTAAAAATGTGTTTGCAACAGATCTTATGTTATGCAATATTCCAAAATCCCATTGCTTTGTGTCGAAGAAGCCCTTGCGATGCTAACTTAGTTAGCAAAAGTTAGCAAATATATATAACAAAATCTATAATTTAGGACTTGATATCAATTAAACGGGTTATTTGTTAAAAAATGTACCTCTGTATAAGACCATGACCAATTTCCTAACAGGCTGTAAACATGTTTATCTTAATTGTTTATCCTATTTTAGCTGTCTATTTAAACATTCACATTTTAGATAACCATGTCCCACTTCCGCCAGCTTGCTAAATATTTTCCATGCGCTCTCAGTAGCAACACGTGGCGTCAAGGTGTTATGAATGACTCATTCTGGTGGGAGTTGTGTTCTGACAGAGGGCGACAGGGATCACTCCGTAGCTATCAATCAAATCACTCTTAAGTTAATTTCATGGGACGTCAGAAATGTATTTATCCTGATATTTTATTCATTCGGTGCATATATCTGCGCTCTTATCCTCAGACAAGCTCTTCTGCGGCTCACGTGTGAAAGCGAGTGCGCAGCTGAAGAAGAACACGAGTATAGTCAGCCTCTCTAAGCTCTATCTAGAAAATTCAAAGCATACTCTGATCCTCTCAAAAGCTGCTGCTGTGCACTGTCCACACAATATGCTGTTGGATATAACAAAAACACACAAATGCACACTTCCTCTAAGCATACAGTAAAGCCTACACATTCAAAAAAAACTCCACAAGACTTAGCTTCTATGTATGTCCTTGCACAATCTACTAATATGTGAGTGTCAATATGTGTGTGTGTGCCTGACAGATAGGAAGGAAACCCTTCTGGCTTCACCCCCCTCCCTCCCTCCCTCCCCACCCCGAAAGGGACCGGCATCAAAGAAGAGGGCTTTCCCCTCCCGTCCTTCCCCCATTCACGCTCTGCTCTATTTCTAGACGCTCTCCTTATATAACAGCTGAAAGAGTGTTCTTCTAGCCAGGAAGGCGAGACAGAGGAGAATCTGATGGTTCCTTCCTGAAGCTTTCTTTCGCTCTCACTTTCGCTCAGTCGCCTGCTATCTTGTGTTTCCCCTAAACCAAGTCGACAAGAGAGCGGTGTTGCGTGAGCCAGGTGAGAGCCAGAAGAGCGTAAATAAGGCTTCCGAGACATAGCTCGAAGCCGAAACCCAGCAAAGTATCCTCCTTCTGTTTCCACCCCTCAAGCAATACAAGTGGGCTTCATCTGGGTCTACATGTATGACTAAGTGAATGTCTTTTGTGGTTTTCCCCAATTTCTCTTGATTTTAAGAGAGTGAGGTAGAGGAGATGGACAGCCTGTGTGTAGCTACATCACAGAGGTGAAGAATGTGTGAGTATCTATGCGTACGCCTTCTCCTGGCTGGCAGCTGTCACTGGAAGAGGCTCCACTCCAAATTAAGCGAGACAAAAGGCACCAAGCAAGAGAAAATAGGACAGCTCTTGCTGGACTCGTTTTGGCCTGAGCTGCACAGGGACCAATGCGGAACCACAGTGTGTGTGTGTTTGTGAGGAGGGGGGGGGGAGGGGGGGAAGCAGCGGATTCCTTTTTTTAGTAAGCCGTGGCAGATGTATTATATCCACAGGTGTGTTAGAATTGTGGACTCTTGCTCAGTAAGATGGCAATATCAATAGCATGGCCTCTTGCATATGCCCACATCCCGCACAGAATATTCACCCTATATTCCGGGACAATAATAAAACAAAAGGGGGGATCAATATTTGATGGTGCACAATGATTCATTTAATCACACCTTCTGCACGCGTATTCCAATAGGCTGGAACCAAAACAGAGATTGATGAATCCATTATGAGATAATGGACCGCAGGAGAAATGGGCTCCCTGGACTTCTGATCCCTTCTTTTCACCCTCTTTGGCTATTTGAGTCTGAATGCCGTCACGCTCCACCGTCGTCACCTGGCATTCTCGTATCGGCTGCAAAACCTGGAGAACTTTGCAGACTTCCTCCAAACTGCGAGCGATTACCATATGTGACCATTTTTTCACGCCCACCCTGCTTCTCCAGCAGCGTACATAGTGGAAATGAGAAAGCTGATGGGCATGGTGTTATCTGTTGGCTCAAAGGTGCAGACGTGTGTTTTTTAAAGAAAACATGATGTGAGCGGAATTTAGAATTTAGGGTTTACGGTTTTGGCTTGGTAAAAAAAAAAAAACGGAAGAGGGAGACTTTAAATGCCATTTTGTTAAGAACCTTTAAAGATGCCCTACTATGCTTTTGGGGTTTTCCCTTTCCCATAGCATAGTGGCTTAAGTTTTGTGTGCCTGTAAATGGTCTGCAAAGGCTCCAATCCAATAGTTCCCTTCAAAGGGAGTTTCTCTCCCACTCACTCCCCCCTGCCTGAAACAACTCCAAATCGGACTCCTTTGTTTACCTCTGTAACATTCCGTTGACCATCAGTAAGCATTTGCAATTCCGTAGCGCTCCATGTATGTGATAGCTAATCATTGATAACCAATCAGACGCAGACTGGGCTCTGGTTTCAGACAGAGGGTGAAAAAGGTGCTGCAGCACATGAAGAGAAATAACCGAGCTTTTTTGGAATATTAAAAGCATGGAGAGAGACATGTCACAGTAAAGCATCAGAATACCAAATATAAACCTGGAAATGAGCACAATAGGTGCCCCATTGATAAGTATTTTCATTTTTTCAGGCAATATCTTTTAAAACCATTTATTTTCCTTCATTTGTGCTTTAATTATAATGTTTTTTAGCTATACCGTCCACTGTTGGAACAAACTGCAAAATAATCAAGATATTGCACTGACTGTGCCAGTATATTAAAAAACCTTGCTTGCTTTTATGTCCCTGACTGAAATGTCACTCTGTTTTGATGTTTTGCACTGAAATTGCATTGAACTTAAAAACACCAAACGTTTTAATTCAAACTCTTATATTCCACCCTATCTATGTATTTTAAAGATTTATTTGGAAAAATAACATTAACGTACGCTTATTTCTGATATGTGTACTTTTCAAGCGTCATTTATGTAAGGCGGCCTGTTTACGGAAATGAGCATTACATTTGCCTGGGCTATGTTTACTCGTACCACCTTCTCAATAAGGCACCCTCCAAGGGTATACACTTTCATTAAATGTTTCATACAAAAAAACAATTCAATCATTATACCATTTTCAAGGTTAAGGATGTGATATGTACGCTGATTCAGGGCCTGTATTAAAAACTCCCTGTGTCAAAATAGTTTAAGGGGTCTTTATCATTTCTGTGTTGCTGTTTGTTGGATATTTGCAATTAAAAGGATTAAACCAAATTTACTGCATTAGTTCATAGGGTCAACAGCTTAATCCAGCAATGAAGGAGTATTTTTCATAATCTGCCAAACCCAAAAAACAACATAAATTAAACCTACAAACACTATATTTTATAAGATTTCCAACTATTAAGCGCTGCCATTTCTTTGATGATAGAGTTATGTGATAGGCTAATTCACTTTCTCCCCTTTCATGGGATAGCCTCCAGGCTGAATATCGAGGTTACATCCACTAAGGCCAATAGTTTACATAAAAGAGCATTATCTAATAATTAATAAACTGGGGCAGCAGTTATGGGTGTGATTGGTCTCTGGGGCTTTTTCAACTTTGATACTAATTGTAAAAGCAACAGTCCAAAGGTCATTGTTGTGATTATGTCACCTCACATGACATTAGAATAAAAGAGTCAAGGTAAACCTTGGAACTTTGAAGTCCCTCCAGGTGCCACCCACAAGGCCACAGGTCCTCGTTCTCGCACTCGCAGTCCACGGGGTTCCCGCTGAGCCCCACCGGAAACGCAGGGGCAGCGCGGATCCAGGGAGGTGATGTTCCCACCGTCAGGGTTGTTGCGACTCACATCAGCACCTGCCAGGGCGGCCGTTATCCACAAAGGCGTCCTTGGTGGATCTCCGAGAGCGCCGGGTTGTCGGTCATCCTTCAGCATCACCAGGGCTCGCCAAGGGCCGAACGTCCTGTCCTCGATCCGCACCAAGTGTTGAAGGAGAGATCCAGGTAGGGCTAGCGTTCCGTAGATTTCCTAAACGTGGACTCGGAGATCTCCGTGAGGGAGTTGTTGCTACATCCAGGGTACACCAGATCCGAGGAGGTAGTTGGAGCGCGAGCGGCGGGAAGCTCCACGATTACGGTTTGTTGGATGATGATAGCTGGCCGCGTGTGAACAGAGGCAAGTTGACAGGAAGTGGTCACGGTGCTGCCCTGCGCATTGATACCAACCAGTGGTCATCGTCACACGGCACCTGTCCGGGCAGCGGGTGAGCAACCGGGGGATGTGATCC
>NW_011370640.1:474140-491536 GCF_000735185.1 Notothenia coriiceps
CCCCCCCCCCCCCATAGAACCGACCCTGACAGTAATCATCAAAAACTAACTCTGACCATGATATTTTCAGCTACTTAAAAACAAGAATGTCAATGTTGTACAATTTGTTTATATCTACAACGTTACAAATTGGGTGGAAACACCTTACAAAAGTTAATGACAATCTATTTCTAGACCCTAGCTAAACCCTTATACCATAAAGGTATTCAAAATAATCTCCAGTGGACCTCGATAATGGCAACAAGAGAATTGTGACTTTACAACCCCATATGTGAAATGTTATGTGATGTGACCTTTCTACTCATATGTTTGAGGAGAAGCATCCGTGTGTAAAGGAATACATTTGTGCACAATGATGTACACACTAATGTGTATCATGCATGTTTGATTGAGCTTTTGCAGAACTGAGCCTTTCCGTTATTGGTACAGTGGGCTGGAGTTATAAACTGATAGTTTACCTCTCTCATCTACTCTGAACAAAACTGCAGTTGAGGCATTTGTGTTGAAGATCTGTTTGTGAAGTTGACAGACAGCATGAGCCAACTGCTGAGGTCTGGTTTGGCAGTGGGCCCCGCTAGATGGCAAGTAAACAGGAGGGTGTGATAATTGATTTCCACTTCATTCTCTCTTTGTTGACTGACTGGTTTGAGTGCAGTGTCCTCTCTGTTTCTGCATGCACTGTTGATGCACCAAAAAGCCTTACGAGGTGTGTACAAGCTCTAATTCAATCATTAAAGAATGAAAAAGGATACTCTGAAGTGTTAACATTTGAGACTAATTCTACTGTCTGTACCAGTTCATTTCCCCTGACTCGACTGTTATTAACTGTTATAAAGGAAGGGGCAGGATGAGGAGACCTTGTTTTACTGGGGGAACAAATAGCTGCTCCAATGTATGTGTGCTGTATCTGTACAATCAGTTGTGTCTCGGAATATATTATCATTATACCTAATTTAGGAACAAAATGGACTTATAAGGTATCTGAGAAGAAGGGTATCCTTCCACAATGTTTGAACCAGTTGTTTTCCGCTCATTTTATGTTGTGCACATTTTATTAAAGTTTTATTATGAAAGTGTATAGATGATTGAATGTATGAAAATATAGGTTACTCATCATTTTCACAGAGGGTATCTTGACATCAGTGAGAAAAGCACAGCTAATAAAATAAATGATGGCCGAATTCCATTAAGCTTCTTCAATTTCAGGGTATTGTGCATGCTGGTTTAATGCCACAATGCCATGGCTCACTGGGACCTTTAAATGTTTTGTGAGCCTTCCTTATTGTTATTGGCATCCCCTATGCATTTATTTTACAAATTTGAAATGTCTGTTACTAAAAACGGCTATTATTTTTGGCATTATGCTAATAATGATAATGGTTAATGTGAACTCTGACTCCACACAATCTGTTGTCTTTCTTTAATGTAATCTGCAATACCACCGAAAAAAGCTTTTTTCAAACATTTACTGGCACTCGTACTGTATGCATATTAGTGGGATTTGTCCAGAATCAATTTCATATACAAAGTTATTGGTATTAACGATATAACAACATACTAAGAATGCTGGTTTTGGGTGGTTGAGTGTCAGTGTCAAACGCAAAGCTAATTATGTGCTTTACTCATTATTGACCCTTTTTAAACCATTTGATCTATAATTTCCCAAAAATAACAGGTGTAATCAATAAAATGATTGATGGTCGAATTATGCTCAGGTTTCAGGGCCCTGGTCTCATGCATCATTTAAGGTATTCATTTCACCTGTTCTCACTGAACGGGACGACCGGGCGCAGGTGCAAGCCAAGTTGCCTAAAAATACAAAATGATTTCAAAGAGACACAAAACTACTTAAAAAAGATTGTGACACAAAATTACAAAAAAGAGACACAAAATAACTACAAAGGCACACAAAATAACTACATAGAGATACAAAGGGACAACAAAGGGACACAAAACTACTATAAAGAGACACAAACTGACTGCTGACAGACACAAATTGACATGAATATATATAAAAACCACAAAGAAACACAACAAAAAACAAAAAAAGCTGATCATCCACTATAACGTTGTTGCCTTGATAGGCAAGGCAAGGCAATTTTATTTATATAGCACTTTTCAGCACGTGGCGATTCAAAGTGCTTTTACAGATTAAAAGCAAACGACATTTAAGAACAAATACAGCACAAATACATTATTAAAAAGGCATTTGCTCTTATGTAAGAGAAATGGTGAGGACGGTGCATGTCTTTGCCCAGGGGCCCATTGTCTCATTTTCTGCACATGCCAGTGCTGCTCCTGCAATGAAAGGTCCAAATATTTGCTGATAAATGTCTATTGTGAAGTTGTTCCTGTAAAGGGTAAACCATTTTCCAATACACCGCTGATGTATGTCAGCATTCAGTCAGGAGTGTGGGTATGTCTCTGTTTGATTGCACTCCCTCGTCATATAAGGGAGTGATCTTGACTCATGGCAGTACGCATTGCATTAACCATCCTAAGCACACTCATTGGCAGGACATACGTAATTGGATGCCGAAGTGTCAATCCAAGGTAGTGACCGATCTACTGTACATGTTAGTTGCCGTGTGCTGAGATACCTCTGAACACATAATAATAATAATAGATCTATTTTGTTAGCGTTTTTACAGGTGCTCAAAGACGCTTTACAGATATAGTGAAAAGAAAAGAACAACAAATAAATATATAGAGTTAAAGTCAAATAATACAAAAACAATCACACATTAAAAGCCAGATTGAATAGGTGAGTTTTTGTAATTTTTTTGAAGGTGGTGAGGTCAGTCTCTCATGGGTTGTGGGAGTGAGTTCCAGAGGGAGGGTGGCGAGTGGCCATATGGTCGGCACGAGTTGGATTGTTGGGCATTGGGTGAACATTGCATGCCTCATTCAGTAAAATATATTGAGATAAATCTGCAATGTCTACTGAGATTATAGTAGTGAACCCCATTTTATCTTACATTACAACCCATGCATATAAGTCGTCTCAAACCTGTGAGAGTGCATAACCATCTGCAAGCCACTGATTAGGCCATGGAATGCCATAGGCAAGGGTAAGGGTGGCGGGCCAGGAATTGGAGAGCCTGCTGCCCTAATACATGTCAGCACAGTGAGGAAGATGGAAGCCAAAGTAATAACATGTGCATCGTTCTTGTGGTACCCATGCAAGCAACACTTGGCTCTGAAGACTCTCACTATTGACATTTTTGTTTCACTATGGGTCACTTGGTGGTACTGTAGGCCTATACTCAGCTGAATAATATACTAAAGGATTTGCATCTTCGACACAACCCACATGCAAGTACAGAACATATTAAAGGTGGGGTAGTGTAAGTTTCAGAAACCGGCTCGAGATACACTTTTTGTTATATTCCCATGGAATGCGCTTTAACATCCCGATAGCAATGAATATCTAAAGTGCTTTGACAAAAATCCATAAAAAATTGATGTGTATTAGCTTGGCCTGATATGTAACGTTACTGCAGCCTGCTCTCGGCCGGAGGAGGTGCTCTGTAAGGAAGTCTGAAGGAAGGGGCGGATTCTTTTGGGTTTTGCTGTCTGTGTACTTTCAAATTTTTAGTGCACTCGAGCCCGTGTCGAAACTTACCTACCCCCAACCTTTAAGGCCACAAGCATGCAGGACAAAAGCATCAAGTTCTGCCTCCATAATGGACTGCAACACCAATCAACTCTGCTGCACATTTTACTCTGTAAAACTTCCGAAATAAGATGATCTGTACTCCACAACGCTACAAACACAAACAAACAAATTAATTGAAAAGAAGTTACACATTGTTGATTAACTGCTTGTTTGTAGCTTTAATGCAGAGACAAGGGTGAGACTTGTAATACTCACTTGATGCTGCACTTTGAAGCTTCAGCCAGTAGTTATTGGTCTAAGCTAAAATCTAAAAGCCAAAGGAAAAGCAGTCACCCCACNGAGCCCCAAACTTTCTTTTCCCTGGCCACATCAACCAGCTCTGACTGGGGGATCCCAAGGCGCTCCCAGGCCAGCGAAGAGATATAATCCCTCCATCTGGTTCTAGGTCTACCCCTTGGTCTCTTCCCAGCTGGACGTGCCTGGAACACCTCCCTAGGGAGGCGCCCAGGTGGCATCCTAACTAGGTGCCCGAACCACCTCAACTGGCTCCTTTCGACGCGAAGGAGGAGCGGCTCAACTCCGAGTCCCTCCCTGATGACCGAAACTTCTCACCTTATCCCTAAGGGAGACACCAGCCACCCTGCGGAGAAAACCCATCTCGGCCGCTTGTACCCGCGATCTCGTTCTTTCGGTCATGACCCATCCTTCATGACCATAGGTGAGGGTAGGAACGAAAATGGCGCGGTAGACAGAGAGCTTTGCCTTCTGGCTCAGCTCCCTTTTCGTCACAACGGTGCGGTAAAGATATATAATACAAATAAATTAAAATAGTAAAAGGTACAATTGTGCTCCGCATTACCCGGAATTTGATTTATATAGCCCCATAAAAGTGATTAAAAATCATTTTCGTGGGAAAAAGTGTTAAAACGCCTGATTAAAGCATATGCAGGACCCCAGTGAGCTCCAGACTATGTGCATTGTGTTAAGGAACCGTATTAATGATAACATCAATCATTTAAATGCAAAGATAATGATTAAAAATCATTTTTAGGGGGAAAACTGTGGATCTGTCCATTTCGTTAACAATCTGATAGCCAAATGGACAAGCCTGATTAAAGCATATGCAGGACCCCAGTGAGAGCTCCAGACTATGTGCATTGTATTAGGGAACCCTATGAATGGTGTACATGAGTGTATACATGTTTTAAATAGTAGGATACCTCCAGGGCGCATCACCACATTTTACAAGCCAGGGAAGGTGCATGGATCCTGGGTAAACATTGTTTAATTGTTTAAGTGTTTTTAAAGGTGTGGAACAGTGTTTTGTCACTTTCAAAACTCTCCTGTCATTGACCGGAGAGATTGGGTCGATGTTGTATTCAATCTGGCCATTAATATTCCAGTGAGACGAAGTACGTACATTGACCGAGTGATCCCATGTTAATTTTGTCCAAAAACCGGAGCATTCCCTAGCCCATCTCACGCTCCATTGTTCCCTCACTCGAGAACAAGACCCCGAGATACTTGAACTCCTTCACTTGGGGTAAGGACTCATTCCCTACTTGGAGTGGACAGTCCATCGATTTCCTGCTGAGAACCATGGCCTCAGATTTGGAGGTGCTGATCCTCATCCCAGCCGCTTCACACTCGGTTGCGAACCGATCCAGTGAGTGCTGAAGGTCGCAGACCGATGAAGCCATCAGAACCACATCATCTGCAAAAAAGCAGTGGTGACAGTGACGACTCTGCTAAACCCTCCTCTGCAAAAGTGGCTATTGATTGATGGTGAAGAGTAAGCCCCTGCATCCACTCCGCAGAGAGAAGGACGCTCCTGTTGAAACAGCTGTTGCATTTCTACACACTGCCAACTCTGTATCCTTCACCAGCAATAAAAGGTCATTTGAGAGACGATGTTATGTCCTTTTGTGCATCACAATTGGTCTGTTTTTCTTCTTGCTTGACCTCTCTTCATGCTCTTTGAATGTATTTGTTTCCTTTTTTGCTCTCTGTGTATTTAGAAGGGTAGCTGGTGTCTAATTAGCATCCAAGTCAAAGACGTATGGTCTTTATTGGGTCCTTGTTAGCTCACAGATACAGGTATAACTGCACAAATGCAAACTCCCCCCCACAAGGGAACAAGCAAACACACACACACACACAACTGAAATGCATTGTACGTTAGTGTATTCTGGGTGCTCAGACTGGTTCACGATTATGGTAATCCAATAGAGCTGTCTGCAAAAGTGAGATAACGAGATGCTTACTCACACTAAGCTCCAATTCAAAACAGCACAATGATATTTCAAACTGAGACAGGGAACTGCATATTGGTCCAGGGTATTTTTGCTCAAACTATCATGGAGCATGAAAGGGTCTTTAATTTTCCTATGACTTACTTCGCTCCTCTCATCTCCAGTTTTATCCCTCCAATGCTTTATTTAACTTGTGATATTTTTGTCCATAAATCCTATTTTGCACCTGTCAACATACCTATTTCTGTCTTTGCTTCTGCACTCTGGAATGAATTGTTTGACTATTTAGGAGAGGTGCTTATTTGCGTTGTTGCTCAATATTGATACCACTTTCATGTCTGTTTTCTAAATATGAAGCTACAGCAAGCAGATTAGTTTAGCATAAAGACATGAAACACATGAAAACAGCTATGGCTTATATTTTTATGTTGAGCCCATAGAAAATTCATGTAAAGAACGTATTTTAAACACCACATTGAACTTTTACAAGGTGTATGTATTCTGACATGCATTAATCCTTCTTTTGGGTCTAGTTTTAATGTGTTCCTGTCATTAATAAAATCCAGCTTTTTAATGCTTCAAAATATTCATTATAATTGTACGTATTTAGCTATCGAAAACAGTTGCTAGCATCCGAAAAATTACCTCCCCAAATTGTGGTTTCTGTAAAGATCAAACATGTTTATTTGTATGAGCTTTAATGCTAGTAATGCTAACCAGACTTTGTTAGCGCCCAACAGTAGGCTAGCTGTTTCGAGTCCAAATGCTAAGCTAAGCTATCTAGCTGCTGGCTGTAACTTTATATATAGAGCACAGACCTGACAGTCACAGTAGTATTAATCTTCTACTTGATATATCAGGCAATAAGCTAATTTCACACTACTCTTAAAATTCTTTCCTCCAGTCATTTGATAGTCTTTCTTCCTGCCGCTTTCTCGTGTGTCACTTGATTATTTATGGGCTCTTGAAACCACAAACCTAATAAGGCAATGAACACCACTTTTATCTTTTTGGTTCACCTCCTTACGTGATTCGTTTGCACTATCAACATTAATTCGGCTGACTTTTATATTTTTTATCCAATTGGTAAATAGGCTATATTTACACCATAACGGTGCACAGCTGATAGACATTTTTGCAGGCACGAAACATACTACCAATAGAAATACATTGGTTTTTTTTTTTAAAAGAGGAAAATCGTGTTGGTGAACACGAATCAATAGATTAAATGTCGTGACTATAACACGAAATGCTGTGAGACTGGGTTGCCTGGAAAGCAGTGGCATTTTCACACACTTCTCTTGCCTTTGAACTTCTTACCGTAACACCACACCATGTTCATTATGGGGCGCATGACCTTTAACCCTCCAGGACTGCCTCTGTGACATTAATGGTGAAGCGGTGATTAAATGCTGATCCTGTATCAGTTTACGCTGTTTTTTTTCTGTCTTATATAGCCTACACCTGGCAACTAGATGACTAACCTGGCTGAATCACAAGCACAAAATCCTCTAGGGATTGAAAAATGTCAATTAAAGGTGATTTGACATTTTAACACTGTGGTACAACTCATATATTCACGGGAGGTTGTTAATTCACTTTTCAAAAGGATTTATTTATAGGGCAAATTAGAATAGACTCTGTAGATGCCTACAAGCGGTTCTGTCTTCCAGCTGTGTTATATAAAATTAAAATAAATTCAGCATCTAGGATACCGGGAGAGAGACATAACTTGTTTTCCAGCATGACTGCTTTATAATGATGCACTCGGTACAGACAGATAAACAGGTGGCTTTAATATTTTGCTTGGGATCATGTTTGATTTTAAGTCTGATCATGTGCTGAGTAAATATTGTACAAACACAGAGCTTAGGGACAGAAAGCCCTGAAGCTACAGTACCAAAGCACCCCCTAGTGACAGGTGTGGGATTTTATGCAATATTACCAAACACAAGATTCTCTGTCCCTTAACTTTACAAATGAAATGTGAACATATTCATTTCACGTATGTAAACACTTTATTCCTCCGCAAAATAATTAAAAATTAAATTAGCATTTTAAATAAAGATTTTGACATAAATTACACTTTTCTGACAGAAAAATTCCAATGTGATTCAATTCTTTATCTTCAACCTCAACAATAAATACAAATAAATTATATTTCACTTTTGTCGAGAGTTTTGAGGCTTCATGGGGTTCTTGGTGGACGCCGAGGAATTCTGCTGTTGATCCACCATGAGCAGGATGCTGTCTGACAGTTCTTTAATGTCGCTGTGTGTGTCGGGATGTTCAGCCAAAGCCCGCAGAAGTTCAGTCACACCCTCCTTCTCCATCATGCTCCTGTAATGTGAAGCTAGAGGATAGAGAGAAGACGTTAGCATAACATGTGAGAGGATTGGCAGATTGAGCACGCTTACACTCAAATCTTAATACTCCGGAGAAGTCTGCATTCATCTATTGAATATTACATATGGTGCACATGTGTTGTATATTTAAATGATGAAATACAGTAAAGCGCAGCCACTATTTTAAACATTGTTTAATCTATAGATTATTTTCTAGTTTGCAAGTAAAAAATGTCCACGACCAAGTTTCTCAAAAGGTGATGTCTTATTATCATTGCAGCTCCAGTACTGTAACACATGTATCTAAATGTGCCGACCCCTATGAATCCACCCCTGTAAATCCCAGTTGTTAATCTCCCCCTAAATACCCCCTCAGAAGGGTGTTTGTGTCTTACTATTCTGACCGCAGACCAGATGTATGGCCCACACTGCCCACAGCTGCACCCCCGAGGGCTGCCAAGTCTGAAGCAGAGGGCAAAATGGACGGAACGACCTGAAATGTGGAAACAAGGAGATAAAGCACAGGGATAAAACCTTTTTTCTTTGTTTTGTTTTATGCTTTAATAACTGGAATGTTTATTTTCTTTGGCATCGATGGTAAGAGGGAATGTAAACGGTGTCAGTCATAGAAATGTGTTGTTAATAGATTTTAAAAGGCACTCTTGTGATGGTCTGTGTGGCAAATTCCAGATTCCCTTCTAAAAAACCACTAAATCAGCAACCAAATGGAATGGTAGAGTGTCGAGAGAATGTAGGATGTCTTATTGATGGGAAACGACAACAAAAAGTGTTATGCAACATGTAGGTTGATGTTAAATAGAATAGACAGAATGAGGAGATTTAATAAAGGGGCCTTATAATGCTAATTTTCAGGTTTTCTTCAGCTTCGCAGCCCCAACCCTCTGGAACTCCCTCCCCCTTGAAATCAGGACTGCTGACTCTGTGGATATTTTCAAAAAAGCACTCAAAACAAATCTGTTTGTCAGTTAGCTCTCTCCTCTTCCTTTTTTATTGATCAATCTTTGTTTATTTCTTTTTTTTATCTTCTTATTTTCTCCCTGTTGTTCGACCGTTTTCTTTGTGTGTCCCCCACGGCCCCTCGTTCTATTGTAAAGCGTCCTTTGGTTTCTTGAAAGGCGCTATATGAATTGAAGTTATAATTATTTCACATTTGTATTTAGTGTCTCTACTGTGACATGTCTCCATGCTTTAATGTTCAAAAAGCTCTTTATTTCTCTCATACTGCCTGTGCTGCAGCACCTCTTTTCACCCTCTGTCTGAAACCAGAGCACAGTCTGCTCTGATTGGTTAGCTGACCGGCTCTGTTGTGCTTGGTCAACCACTAAGAGATGTCCCGCCCCTTAGCGTAACAAGTACTATGTGTTGAAGCGCTAAGCCAGGGGTCTGCAACCTTTTTGACCAAAAGAGTGATTTTGCCCCCTTTTCCACCAATTTATTTTGTCTGGAGCCGCAAAACATATTTGATAGCTTGATAGCTTATAAAGTTGTATATATTGTATTGTATTGTAGGGAACCCTAGGATGTTAGCCTTTGCAGACCATTTATATGCACATAAAGCTATATAACACACTACAGGAAGGGGTTAACATCAAAGAAAGCATCCTTTAAAGACTCCACTTTTAAAAAGTTTCTGTTTCGTCACCTGTAAGAGACCATTTCCCTCTCGAGTTGGTTCCATGTCATTATCGATTCATGCTGGAACAAAAGAAAATAAACTTTTAAACAAGAGCCAAAGGGGAAATGTAGACTAGCACCTATAACGCTCCTCTCTCACACACACCAGCTGCTTCACGGTATTGCTGTGGAGCTCGTCGCCCAGGGTCCAGGCCTCAGGTCTGGAGGCGAGCTGTGCCAGAGTCCCCCCCGCAAAGTATCGGACCCCCACCTCCACCTCAGAGTCCTGCAGCAGGCTGAGGATGTGCTCCAACATGCCCTCCTCCATCAGGTCCCCCTGTAAACCCTCCACCTCGGCTATGTTGTTCTGCAACAGAGAGAGACAAACCATGACGGCAATTATAATATGTCAGATTGCCAACACATGGAGTTCATTTTAATCATATTTCTCAAATGATTTTAAACATTTCTGAGCAATATGTAAATATTTGAAAGAACTCTCAAATTCAGCTGCTGCCTGATTATTACATCCTGAATGTGGGAACGATTGCAAAAAGCTGTAAACAACTTTTGTTTTATAACATGGTACATTTCTGCATTCAAATGTCTAAAAACAGAGACTCATGTTGTACATTTTGTTGAGTTTTGTACTTACAATCATCCCAAAGGTTTTGAACTTTCTTTAAACCCAGAGAAATCCCTTATTAATTTAAAGGTTACATTTTGTTTCATTGGTTGACCTGTAACATGTGTAAGCTAGGCTAAGCTAAGCTTATCAAAAATGAACATTTAACTAACTTTATCATAGTTTGAAATTGTACTTCACAAAACCACCACACACACACACACACACACACACACACACACACACACACACACACACACACACACACACACACACACACACACACACACACACACACACACACACACAAACCACACACACCACAGCACACCACACACACACACACAACACACACACACACACACAACACACACACACCACATCACCACACACAGCACCTCACTCACCAGAAGCCAAGAACTTTTTGCTGAATGGAGGGTTCAGTGTAGAGGTCTGGAACACGAAAAAAGGGACACACACACACTCACTCACCAGAAGGCCAAGAACTTTTTGCTGAATGGAGGGTTCAGTGTAGTAGGTCTGGAACACAAAAAAGGACAGCACGAAAAGATGTGTGTGTGTGTGTGTGTGTGTGTGTGTGTGTGTGTGTGTGTGTGTGTGTGTGTGTGTGCCTGCGTGTTGGTGGGTGCATTTGAGCATTAACATGTATTTCTGGGGCCCTTGTACCTCAAGAACCTCCTCATACAGCCCCAGGCCCTGGCACTCGATAAAATTGCGAGCAGCGGTGGGCATCTCGTCCGTCAGGTTCCACAGAGCGCTGAGGGCGAACTTCAGAGTGGAGTCCATCGCTCCCGCCATGGCTTTCTGCTGCACTATAGCCAGCAGCTGCTGTGGGATGGAGGAAATGAGCGGAGAGAACATGAGACGGAGTGGAGCGATAGAAAGACACATTTAAAAGCTAAAAAGGGGAAAAACAGAATGCTTGGGAGGCAACATCTTGTGGTGGTATTGACCTAAACAACATATCAACAAGTGGACATAAACTAATCAAGATAAAAAGAGGATCATTAAGGGAACATTTTATTTGTGGTATTTCTCTAAATAAGAAACCACATGTATTATAACTTGGAAAAACACCAAAGTCAAAGAGAAAGGTTTTTATTTTGTTTTTTTTCCTCCTTTTTTTCTATTTCTTTCTTTAGATTTTTTAGATTTATGGATTGTTATTTAGTTATTCGATGTTTTTTTTTTTTTTTAATTGTATCTCATTTCCTTATGTATGCCCTGTAACCAACTAATATCTTAAAATGCAAATAAAAAAACAACAACAATGGATATACAATAAGCGAAAAATAAGGTATAGAGAGGCTTGATTACACGTAATTGAACAGTGGGGTAACGTCAAACCGTGAGTGCATGGAGCAATGAGGTGACAGTGAGCAAATGAGTACATGGTAGGTCATGGAAAATAGAGCGGGTGAGAAAGACAGAAAGGGGGAGACTAGAAATACACTCGTGCATATCAAGTGCTAAGCTGGGGACCTTGTTAAAGTGCGCAAGTGTTAATATACCTTCATAATAAAGACGTCCTTGCCGAGTTTAGCAGTCTCCTCTGTGGACAACTGTAAATAAAACCAATCAATTAATTGAATTCTATATTTTCCTAAATGTCACAGTAGAACATATTTATCACACAGGGACTAAATGAAAGCTGGATGTTTGAACTATTTACGCAGAAGTACAGGTGGTGGCTGAGCACAGGGCTCTTAACAGCTGCTATACTTTTTCCCTGCAGCACACTAATGCACAGTAAGTGAGCAGTGTCTTGACCTTGGCCACCAGAATGGAGATGACAGCCACCGCCATCCTCTGAAGGGTGGGATCCTCGTGGCTTCGCAACCAGTTAATCACCAGCGTGACCGCAAAATACCTGAGCCATGATCACATTGTGGACATAAGGAACAGAGTATTACAAACATATGGGCAGACATTTGAGTTCAAGTCTTCATTTTTACATCTGGAGGAACTATTTCTTTTGGCAATTAGATTTCAAGACAAAATATATTTTAGCTGGAAAAACAATACAGTGCCATTCTTTGAGAGCGCTGATTATCTTGTGGGCTCATGAACTAACTTGTCAAAAGGGATGTCCTGAAGGATGTAGTCACTGCAGAGCGCCAGCAGACAGTTCTTTTGCACCTGGAGGAATGGAAACCACATGGGTGTAAGAAAATATGAAGAAGAATTAGGCATTATGAAGTAACTCAATACTGTCTGAAGGTTAAGGAATGGACAATCAATCCAAAATAAACCTCTATGCTGATGATACTATCATTTATATAGATGCTCCCTCCATGGTAAAGGATTTGTATAACTTCACACTGCAATTCAGTTATTACACAACAACTATGCTAAGTTTAAAATGGGGTTTAAATGCTCAGGAAATTAAAGAGGCCCTGTTGTGCTTCTTGGGGTGTCCCGTTTCCTGTAGTCTGTTTTCCTAGGATAAGGGTTCTGAAGGATCTGGGGAAGAATGTATTGTTCTACGTTGCACCATGGGAATTGAAAATGAAGAGACTTATCTAGAATCATATGTATGTTTAAGAAAATGATAAGGAATGTGTTGATAGAGGCGTATGATTGCTTTTTTGACAGAGGTATGGCTGCTATCAAAAAGGGTTGAAATGAAGGCTATAAAAAATAGGGAGTTGTAACAAAATGCAGCAAATCTAAGGTCCCAATATGGTGAAGGACAGTTACCTGCTAGCAAGAGAGACATACAGTGCCACAAACTACAAAATATGAAAATGGGCCTGTAATGTGAAACACTGAGCATGTCCTCTGACCTGTTGGTGGCTGGGGAAGCTCTCCATGGCGATCAGCAGCTGGGTGACGGTGGAGGTGAGCAGGCAGACAGGCATGGCCTCTGCCAGGTCCTGAGCGGTCAGATTAAAGACGCACGCTGTGGCCACCAGGTGGATGTGCAGGGAGGTGGGGTGGCTCTGCATCCCCTCTAGAACCAGCTACAGGAAACAAGAAGTGCATTACAACTCATGTGCTTCAGAGTAAGATGGAAAGGGCTGAATGTGGGGTTGAGGCAGGGGGGCTTTTGACGTGTGCTCTTCTTCGCCTTTGCAGCTAGAATTTGGGTGTCAGTTTTGTGGACAGTGATGGGACAGCGCGTCTCTCTGACCCTCCCACCTCTTAAAACTCACCCAGACAGCTGTGATGCTGCATTGTTCTATTTTACTAGACACAACCTCCTCTTTGCGAGCACGACTAAAATACAGTAATTACTACGTCAGGTCAGAGGACATCTTGACTTTAGCTGTACAGTTTGTTCCCATTTAGCTGAAAAGAACAGATGGAAAATACTAGCCTCTTTACAAAGGAGAATGAGGTAGAAAGACTTTCAAATTCAAATGTCTGATCTGTAAAAAGAAAATGATGCTTTGAAGATATTGTTCCAGCACAATGATATGCGTAGTACCTTTAGCATATCAGGCCGAGGTTTGTCAATGTCAGTGGTTAGATTGTAGAGGTGGAGGAGGGCCTCTCGTATGAAACACTCGCGGTCTCTGTACCTCCGCAGGGCCTCGCACACCTGGTTCTCATTTGCCTCTCCGGTTACCTGAACATACACAGCAGCACATCAGCATTTTAAAAGAGACAGGAAATGCAGCAGGCATATACAAACAGCCTCAAGTCAAAGGATAATGAGAAACATATGCGAGACTCCAGCTTAAGTGTCTGCCCATAACATGCTCCGACGTCAACTCTATGACCGATGCTAGCACTAGCGCCTTACTTTTAAGTTTCTCTGTGAAGTCAGGATTTCACAGGAGCTAGCCCCGGTGGCTAGCAGGCCCAAGAACACCAGTCCACCTCTGGCCTCCACAAACGCTCTGACTGATGCTTCACTGGTCCTCTTCCGTCCAGAGATATCTAGGGATACAAGTGAAGGAAGGACCTGAGCACTCCCCTCCAGAAGCTGCCGCACCATGTCCTCCCCGTCTTTCCCGTCACTGTCATCCACAGCAAAGTGGTCCTCTGAAAAGTCTAGATGCCTGAGGGTGTGAAGTTGACTGAGGACAGAGAGACACCTGATAGGCGACATATCCAGCTGCTGCAGCTTGTGGCCGATGAAAGATCTCAGCGTGTTCTTGCAATGGAGGAGTGCAGTAAGCTTTGACACGGCGCTGCAGGAGATGTCCAGGCTCTCCAGCTGAGGGAGAGAGCAGATATCCTCCAGGACAGCATCAGTCAGGTCTGTGTTGGCCATATTGAGCGTCCTCAAGCCCTGCAGGGAGCTGAAGCCAACTCCATCCTCCACGAGGAACTCCCAGTCCACATGTAGCCCAGTGAGGCACAACCTCCGCAGGCTTGATCTGCACTCCGGGTTGGAGGCCAGGCCCGAGACGATGTTAGCCCCTGTGAGGCCGCCGGAGGTCCAGGCGGCGTCTAGTTCCTGGAGCCTGTGAGGGCAGAGGGCCAGGCGGAAAGCTTCTGCAGACACCGTACAGCGGCGGATTGATGCTCTGCGCAGGCGGAGCTCTTTGCAGTTTTGGAAAATCCCAACAGTTGTGTCGTTCAGTATCCCTTGTAGGGAAAAGTAGCATCAGTTCAGCCTCATTGGTGTTGATGGAATACACTTTTTCCATCATTTCAGCCTGGCATATGGTACATTGTAAACTCATAAATCATATGATGATGGGGTGGCTTAAATTAAGCCCCAAGCTTCAGGCTTCAGGCTCAAAAATGACATTCCCAGAACAAATGAACATTGCTTCACTTTTAAAAGGGGAAAATTCATAATCTTTTTTCTCAAAGCAATGATAAACCTGTGAGTTGGATGTAGAAAAGTCAGAATCAATATAGATTTCTTTTTTATTTTAAAGTAAATTCAGATTGAATTTAGTAAAACATTTTTAATTATTGTGTTTGTCCAAAAAAAGAACATTACTTGAAAACCACCCTTGATGGGATCGTAGACTAAAAGCTTTAGGAATCCAAACTATAACATATAATAAGTACCCTGTATCAAGATTGATGCAAAACAAGTTAAATTTGACTTTTATAGAGATTTAGCACAAAGAAAACACTTCTGGGGTCATTTCGGTGGATTTGACCTATCTCTGGCCGCCCTTGGTCGATGTTGATGATTGACACCTCTTTTTAACCGCTAGAGCCAATGGAATCGAGGGGAAGTTCCACATACACACACACGTTCCCAAATAAGGAGTGAGAGTGACGCGTAGCCAAAACAGGAAGCTGTCATACACTCTGGAAGCTATCATTAGCAGCTAATATTAAAACTCAGTTTTTGACATAAAAATTGAATTATGGATTATCAATATTTTTTTCAAAGTCAGACACATTGGATTAACCTTCAGCCGCGTTTTTCTCGTTTTAATGCCATTGAACACAACTTTTGATCAGAATAATTATAATAATAATTGCTCCCTAAAGCTACGTCGTGTGTTGTCTGTATTTGCTTCCCCTGTCGCGAGTTCTTATCGCTCAGTGATGATACTTATATTTCTATAATCTGTGGAATCTCAGCATGTTAGCTAAGCTTGTTTGTGCAGATCAATAAGTATATCGATTGATTTATACCTAGAGTTTTGTGCTAAGTGCGTTAGCATGTTTTCGCTCAGGGCTTATTTAGACCCTTCTTGTGAGACTTGTGTTTTGTTTCGGTAAAAATGGTTCGTATCATCATTTACCTGAGTTTCTTCCCGTTAGGAGGATATGACACATTCATAGTTTTTTAAATATTAAGATGGGAAACATTACTAAAACACTACTGGATCAAAGACTAGTGGGCCGGTGAGGTTAACGTCCTACGGCTGCCGGGGGTCCGGACACGCTGGAGACGAACCGAGTCCACACGTCGTCGGACCTCCGAGACACGTCGTCCTCTTCGTCTGCCGAGGGACCCGGAGTCGGAACCGGGGCCACAAGGGTTTCCTCTACCGTCTGGTCAATGACGCGTTAGAGAGGCGCGGCGAGGGCGCGTTACGCTGTTTCTCCAGTCACTCCTATCTTTTCCTAGACTGTTGTAGTTATAGTTGTTGACGAAGATGCTTTCCATTCTTCTATGACAAGATGTTCATCTTACAATGGTTCACCATTCTCCGCTTTACTAGAATGAAGTGGTTTTACACTGAATCCAGAGTCAACCTCTGTAAAAATAGGATACACCCCTTGTACTGTGAAATAAATGGTTGTGGTAAGTACGGCCAAATAAACTCAGGATAACATGACACTTTTCGTGTAAGACCGGAAAGTCCATATGTCTGGCGACACACTGGTTTTTATTGAGTAGAAGACAGAAAGTTCACAACCTATCAACCGTCATTCAGTATATTCAATAGTTTATTATATCTCTATAATAAAGACTCGAAGTACTCCTACACGTATAAAAACTCAGAATAACTATAATATAATTCTAAAATCTTTTACATACATACATTTACAGTTTCAGACAGTTTTTGTGTAATATATAGTTACCAGACAACGCCACCTTTTGCCCTGAAAGAAGAGTAAAGTTAAATTTAATTTTACGTATGAACTTCTTTTGTCTCGTGACTCACTCTTTTGATATAAATTTTCATAAATAAACATTAAAAATTGATAATAATTTCAAATATTACCTCTATAAATAATGTTTTTTCTTCTTAACTTTTAATTTTATCCCTATACCTTTACTAACTGGGTATACTTTATGTTAAACATTTTTTATTATATTTTGTATAAATGTTAATACTCTTTATATAAAAAAATTTACAGTCAATCAAACAACAATTACAATTTTCTTTTCTTCTTGTTTTTTATTTACAGGAGACCTAGAGTCTTAAGAGTTCCGTTTGTTGATTTCTGGTTACAGTAACTTTTATCGTCATATTCGGGGGTTCTCTGGGGCGGCCGCCCGAAAAAAAAAAAAAGTGTTGTGACAC
>NW_011370640.1:495367-511817 GCF_000735185.1 Notothenia coriiceps
TATCGACAACCTGAGTCATGATAACTTGATGGTGGTGTTCATGTTAGTTCATGAAAATAGCACATGAAAAACTCATTATGGGACAGTTTGAGGGTACGTCTCATGTTATTACGTACAAAGACGGTAGAAACTACTCTCTATTTTAGTAAAAAACGGTATTCAAGAGTCACTTTCACCATGACGACCTAACTCAGATGATCCTGATGGTGGTGTTCATGTTAGTTCATGAAAATATCACATGAAAACTCATTATGGGACAGGTTGAGGGTACGTCTCATGTTATTACGTACAAAAGACGGTAGAAACTACTCTCTATTTTAGTAAAAAACGGTATTCAGAGTCACTTTCTACTTGACAACCTAGGTCATGATAAACTTGATGGTGGTGTTTATGTTAGTCATGAAAATAGCACATGAAAAACTCATTATGGGACAGTTTGAGTGGACGTCTCATGTTATTACGTACAAAAAGACGGTAGAAACTACTCTCTATTTTAGTAAAAAACGGTATTCAAGAGTCACTTTCACCATGACGACCTATCTCACGATGATCCTGATGGTGTTGTTCATGTCAGTTCATGAAAATACACATGAAAACTCATTATGGGACAGTTTGGGGTACGTCTCACGTACAAAAGACGGTAGAAACTACTCTCTATTTTAAAGTAAAAACGGTATTCAAGAGTCACTTTCACCATGACGACCTATCTCACGATAATCCTGATGGTGTGTGTTCATGTCAGTTCATGAAAATAGCAACTGGAAACCTTATGGGACAGTTGAAGGTACTCCCCATTTTTACGTACAAGCGTGGAACACTCTCTATTAAGTACCAACGGTATTCAGTCACTTCTCCGATGACGATTAACCTATCTCACACTATCCTGATGGGTTGTTATGGTAGTTCTAAATAGCACGAAACTCATGATGGGACGTTTGGAGGGTCGTCTCGTACTACGAGTAACTCTCTCATCTTTAGTAAGACGTAATTCATGTCCTTTCCTACATGTCACCTGAGCCAAGGAACTTATGTGGTATTGATGTAATTCATGAAATAGCACATGAAAACTCATTATTGGACAGTTAGGGTACGTCTCGAATGTATTAGTACAAAGACGGTAGAACTCTCACTTTTTCCACAAAAACGTATTAGAGTCACTTCTACATGACACTAGAGATGATAACCTTGACGGTAGTGGCTATTATTGGTGTCCCTTCAGCCACCAGTCGTAACGCAGTAGCGTTGAAAGCCGGTCGAATAGAAGGCATAGTCCCGACTCGCGCACGTCCAACACTGCTACGTTTATAAGTATGGAGGGACTTCGACTAACTCTCGCGACGTACGCATACATATACACAATATCACAGACACACTCATACACATGACACTGACGATAAATATGCTGAAGAGTAGTCATTTTTTGAACCCCCAAAAAAAGCAGAAGAGTGTACCTAACCTCGTGACTTTTCGACATTAACCTTGTCAACACACTTTTTAATCTTGACGACTGCCTTCACATGAAGACCGTCACCCGAAACACACACGTAAACATACATAACACTCGCACGTACACGACACTGCCCGTTTTTGTCCCTCACTCGGGAGAACTTATGGCAAAAAATGATTTTCTCTCTCATCAAAGATGGCAGAAAACATGCACTCTGCATGGGAGTTTGACAGGGTATTACTCAAAAGGTACATTATAAAAGTACTTGATTGTACTTTTGGTGGTAGTCCTAGTAGCACTCTATCCAGCAGTACCACTTTCACTGAGAACTTATGGCAAAAAATGATTTTATCTCTCATCAAAGATGGCAGAAAACATGCATTATTGTACTCTGCATGGGAGTTTGACAGGGGATTACTCAAAAGGTACACAGTAAAAGTACTTGATTGTATTTGTGGTAGTAGTCTAAAAAGTACCAGCAGTACACTTTTAAACTGAGGACTTAGTGGCAAAAAAACTGTATTATCTCTCCATCACATCTCGGCAATTACCGTAAACGCGCTATAAATCGCGCACTCAAAGATGAAGAACTGCTCATTTGACCAAGCAAACGCGAGAGACGGCTGAGTTGACCGCAGTTGCGTCGCCTGCGTTATTGGCTGACTTTCGTTGTTGTTGTTTGGCGGGGCCGCGGCGGGGTGTGTGTGAGTGAGTTACTCTCATTGGTTAACACTTGACCAGCACCCGCCGTGTGTTACAGTTTGATCTTTTTACATGTATGCTATGCTGACATCATCAACACCATCCTAGAGGCAGCATAGCCTACTTTATTCTTATCTGACAGCGTTAGTTACTTGTTTATTGTTTAGCTAACAATCTGTCATACCCTTTCTGTCCTGTGAAAACAATCTATCTCCAGATTTGGTGATATATAATTGTAGTTTCTCAAATAAACAACAAATATTTAGAGTTCCTTTATGAGTTGGGAACCTTGTCCCACTTTTTAAATAAAATAAACTATTGAAAACCCTCTTGGATTAGCTGAAAAATGCATCGCCACTAAGCCAAAAACAGGGCTGTTTTCTGAGAAACTCTCAGAAAACTCTTTAATAATTTAATTAAAGTCATAATTGGACTTTATAAAGTTAATATGTGATTCTCTCAAGACAGCAACAATACAAACATATGATTTTAGCTAAAAACACCCGCATTATTGCAGTAATGTCATTCCAAAAACATCATACATTTGGAAAAACACACACTTGGACCTTTTTTTGTGTAATAATTAGGCCTACTTCTACATTTAATACTGAAAACACATTTTTCTAATAATACTGACCTACTTTCACTCAAGTGATGTTCTGAATGCAGGACTTTTACTTCTGTCTGAATATTTCTTCCTCTACTGCATAAAGTCAGTATATCTTTCAAAGAGCAAAGTAGTGTACCTGCAATAACTGTGAAGGTGCAGGCGGTAATAGACTTGTTTAGCCACAAGGAGGGGCTCAGAGAGAGAGAGAGAGAGAGTAACTTTATTATTTTATGTTAGTTGTAGTCAAATGTCAAATTCGATACTAAATAATGAGTCCCTAAATACCTAAATAAATGTTGTCTCATTAGTCAACATTTATGGTACACTAATGAAGTGCAGAAAGACATTACCTTGCCGAAATACATATCAACTGTTACATGTGGGGAATAATATAGCATAGGTTAAAAATAAAAAGAGAATCAGCAAACTTGTCCATAAGTAATGACTGCATTGGCTCCTTACTCTGGAATCCCGACTATTAGGGCTTGCCAAAGCTTCAAGGGGCGCAAGGCCTTCTAGATTTTTAGAGGTGTAGGACTTTTTAAAACATACATTTAGCCTAGATCTCAGCATTTGATACATGTCTGTGAATATTTTTTTATAATTTGGATTCTTTGGAAAGTTCAGATTATCATTTAAGATATGAACTTTAAAAAACAGCTAAATAAACATCAGGAAAAGTGCCATGGAGAAGGAAGAAAAAGAAAATACAGACTAAAAATAGCTCTTAAGTTGTTCTGTACTATTTTTACTGTGCATGGAGTATTCTATGATGTGAAATATTGACTACATATGTCACTAGGTCAGTTGTTGTCAATTAACTCAATGGTGGGAAAGGAGTCCCATGAGAAAAAAGGTTGGGAACACCGGCTCTAGACTACACAATGGTCAGGCTTGTTAAATGGGTTGCAGATAAAGATTTCCATGCATGGATCGAATTAGCCCAAAATGTATTTTTCAGCTTCCCTCAACAGCTTCCTCCGAACACATGTTCTTCTACATATAATGTATTTAAAATGAAGCGACCTCTATATACACCCGACCACCATGGAGACACACGTTTCCAATCACGCATACAAACACATGTTCTCATACATGCCCCATGCACAGGCAATAACACTTCTACATTATGTCCTCATAAGCAAATCTGTCCTCCCACATGCTGAAGTGTCTCCCCACGCAGAGAATCCCCATGCATCAAAGCCTGAGCTTCCTCCTCAATCCAAAACATTTAGCTGAAGGGCGTTATATTTTTTTCTGCAAAGCCCCTCTGCATATTGTCCTCGTAACCAAATAAACACAGCTGCCAAAAAGCCCTCGCATTGCCACAGGAGACACCCCATATACGGAGCAAACACAAGAGCAAATTGAATATGCTTAAACTACTGGATTGCCAGAATCAGTCAGTCATTAGATTAGAGCTGATGGGAAACAGCTTTGCGAGTAAGTAGACTTTGATAAATTGAAGTTGAACAAGGCTGTGTGTGGAAGAGAGACATTTATTTCCTCATCTCCTATAAGCCTGACAGCTAGACTGATTGGAAATGTCTTCACCACTCTTGCTGATTCACAGCCAATCCGGTTCGGTTATTTATTTGTAGTGAAACTTTATATTAGGAGGAGATATTTTTTTCTTTCCGATTTTCAGAGGAAGAAGGCAGGGCCAAGCCTTCCCTCTGCTCCAACTACAGAGAAAGTCACACCATCAGCCTCCCTCTTTCTGTACACGGACCACCCTCCACTGTTCTCCTAGTGGACGGTGTTTGCCCGTGCCGTAGCAGGCCTTCATTCTAAATGAAAGCAAAGACAGACGGAGAGTGAGAGGAGGAGAATGGAGAGCATGAACCTGCGTATGAATCAAAACTGAGACACCAAGGCTGGGTATAATACCTGCAATTTCTGGACTGAACTCATTGACACAGGTAAGAATTATTTTTTTCTGTGATCAGGCTACTTAGGAAATTAACTTTTGTTTCATTTTTAAGCTTTGGAAAACTTTTCACACTGTTAAATCTGCATATTTCCACGTCATCACTATGAGAAAAACCTCTCAATTTAATAATTTTAGCAAAGTTAATACAGGAAAAATTAGTTTCAGTTTAAATTAAAGTCCTTGACATCCATTAATCTGTGGAGTAATGGTACATTGCTGAAGTTAAAGTATCCATTTAAGCTATTTTAAGTAACTTATATTTGTTTTTTAAATTCTGTATACATCTGGTGTTTGTTAACCATCATTGTTGGTGCATCATGTCTCTTAGCAGACGGACCCAATCAGTGGCACCATCAGAATAAGTTGTGGGTTAATTGGCACAGTTCATAGAATCCGCTGGCCAGAAGCAAAAGCCACAACAAAGTTAGACTGGAAAATGTGGGGCTTTTTGATGTATGGTTAAATAAAGTTGGAGGGAAATTGGGGGGGGGGAGTACATGGGGGGAGTACATGTTGTGTTCCAAGGGATTTTGAAGGGTTTTAGCGTGAGATAAATCTTTTAATTGGGGGGCTTAGCGGTAGGCAATGAGAGCTCAGTGGTACCACTTAGAGTGAGTGGGCCGATTGGCAGTGTCTCTGTGTTCCTCTGGGCTGGGGAAAAAAACAGCCGCCGCAAAGTTTGACCTGCTTGATTGAAAGGACTGCATTAATACAGATGAGGTAGCTGGGTTTTGGTCAGGTCTGGCTCAGAGCGACGAGTAAGATGAATATACCCCTTTTTTAATAAGTAAACAAAAAAAACACGTCTGCTGCGGTCGACTTGATGAAGACCAGCAGGGTGTGAACGACATGAGGGCAACCTGGTGGTAAAAACTGCCGAAGAGATCCCTGGCTGAGGAGCCTTTGTGTAAACACTGTCACTGCTGTGAGATTCATATTGTGGGGATGGAGACGTGCAAACGGGCCAATAGCTGAGGCCGAGCTATTGAAGGGGGGTGACCTGTGATTACGGAAAGAAAGGAAAAAGTACTCTCCGGGTAATATTAACGGTGACTGACAGTGCCAAGGTGTTTTTGAGTTCTGACACATGGCCAGTTTTTCCTAAAGTGCCTTTTCCTTTCCTCTCAGATGGTTTATAATCCAAATTTAAAAAAGGTATGCTGGCTCAGACTTTTTTTCAGTGGATAAATCACTGTACTAAAAACTATTTGTTATAGATTTCCCTCAAGGCATGTTTTTTCTCATGACAATGATTAAACATGGCAGTCTATGCTCTGGGATCTCTCCCATTAACTGCGGTTAGGACTCTTCAGTGCAAGAAATGTAAAGAGGAGACCGGGGAAATTATTCAAATTCCCTGCTGTCTCTGTCTTGGACTCATTTAATTCTACTTTTTTTGGCGTAAATTCCTCTACAGATTAGTTTTGATTAGCTCTGATATGAACTGCGTCACATTGTGTTCCTGTCTGAGGTGTTGGATGAAGGTTTCTTCACCCCTCAGCCATATCCACCAGACATATCCTGCCTTCTGGTTGGATTTGGTCCAAAATCACCCTGAAGTTGACTTCACTTCCAGAGCCAAGCCTCGCTATTGAATATGGAGGGTGGGATATTTTACTTAGCATGGGTTTGCCAACGTCACCCTCCCCTGCTGCATTCGTTGTGCTGTCAAAACCAATAAGATCAAAACAAAAGCTTTCGTTCCAAAAATAGACTCCAGAAAAGCATTACTCATAAATCAGGGATTCCTGCTCCTCCTACTGCTCTTTTAACACATTTTCTTCTTTTATTCCTCACCCAATTTTAAGATTGTGTTTGCACCAACCAAGAAGAAATTAAAGAGAGCATGTGAATCATAATTGTAACCATCACTAGCATTTTGCTATTTACCGATCTACCTCATAAATCCTGGTAGCGTGCAATCCCTGGCCATATTAAGTCAATTTTGTATAAAATATTTCAATTTTCAGTTAAATCTTTGGCCCCATCAAGAGGTTTTTAACAAATGTTCCACACCAGTCAACACAGGTACACTATAAGACTAAAGTGGAGGTTTGTAGAAGTTCTGAGACAGGAAATCTACAGAAATATGAAAAACAGATCCCAGCACTTGCCCACACCCAGACACCTGATACAGATGTGGTAAGGGCTGTAATGAAAGAGAACCCATGAGGGAATGTATTGAAAATCTGAGTTACGATAACAGATTTGTGGTGGATGGGTGGCACTGCTCTAACTCGACCACAAGCGTGCCAGAAGGCACATCTTGCCTGGGGCAGAGCAGTTGATATGTTAGCTGTGTCTTTGCCTAAGTCTGCTAGTTTTCACTACACAGTTGCATGCTCATTCGTTTTATAATTAGGCGAAACTCTTGTGTTGAGTCTTGAGTGGAAGCTCTCTTCTGTACCCAGGGGCGCACTGGTACTAAAATTCAGCCCTGGAAACTGACCCAGTCTGGACACATGAAATGTCGGGGGGGGGGGGGGGGCAAATACAGCCTGAAGCCTTCACAGTAAATCGCCAGAACGCCGACACCTCTACATCACTCCTCCGCTCCCTTGTTTTTTTTGTGTTGCCATAAGTTAGTCTCTCCATTGGTGCGCGGGGCTAATGCTAATTATGTTAATGCAAGCAAATAAAATGGGGGCTTCAAAAAACTTTTCAGAGTTTTACAGGGCGTGGTTTGCAATTCGCCCAGTCAATCAGAAATAGGAACCTTTTTCTCCCATGAAAGTACATGCTCTCTAGCAGGGACTAAAAAGGGAGTGAAAAAGTTCTCATGAACTAAGTTAGTTCCGGATTTTTTTGGTGTGAACGCAACATTTCAAGGTACTATACTGGGAAAAGTACTCCGGTGTGAAAGCGCCTAATGGCAATGTTAACAGGCCTATATAGAGTGCCACAGTGATGTGTCCTAAAACCCAGAAGTAAACTTCTTCCGGTTCCTTCTACAAAAACCAATGCAATTTCTCCATAGAATTTTGGAAAATAGCTCGAAATAAGGTCTGTGGTTGACACAAATTGAAGAGACAGATCACGTTTTGTCTACCCTACTTTTATAACTTTTATAATTTTCGAATCATAAAACTAATCGATAGATTCATGATCGATAGATTTATGATTAGAAAATTACATAGCCGCGGGAAGTCATTTAGCTCAGGGGGTGCTGCCAAAAGTGGGGAGGGGGGCCGCTTAAAAAAAAGAAGAAAAAAGGCGGTGCCCGGCCGGGCCCGGCTGTCAGCGATACGAGCCGCATAAATTGTTTGTTAAAGGCGAGACACGGCAGGCAAAAACATCGTTTTTCATGCACTGGTACATTTTGAGATGTTGTGCTATTTTGATTCCATAACATGTTTTCTTTCAGGCTTTTGGAAGGAAAACGTACAAAATACACACTTAAGTGTTTATTTTACTATAGTGTGTCTATTTGCGTCTGTATATTTCTCCTAAATTCACCAAAAGTTAGCATTCTAACGTAACATAAAGTACCGCGACCGCTGTTTGCACCATGTCATCAGAGATATCGTTGGAAAGCTCTGTCTCTCCTGCACAATCTCATCGGATCCAAATATGGTCATTTCCTTTGTATCAGCAACCAATCGTGAAAGTACAAAGGGGTCTTAAACCAAGAAACGAAATCTCATTGGCTGGTGTCAATTTCTGACAACGTGATTCGTTCAGATGCGTCACGTGGTGTGCTAAAACACTTCCTGGTTAGCTTTCCGCTAGAAATTTAAATCTCAAAATGGCAAAAGAACGGCGAAAAAAACGTTCACAGAGAAGACAACAACAATTGTCACTTGCACGAAGCAAGATTATACAAAAAACAAATGACCCCGAACATGAAATACCTTCACGGAGTGCGTCGAGGCGCAAGCTGTCATCCAAAGAACAGGAGGGTTTAGCTAGCGCCACACTGCAATCTTTCAAGGTCGTTTTCTCAAAATGAGTTTTTTCTCCTACTCTCCGAAATGTCCACTTCAGTTGCACTTACATACACCAAACCTTCCAGTTATATTCCTATCAACATTATGAAGGCTTTTACAAAAGGGTTTGTTCATATATCATTCATAGCCTGAATTAAATAATATTGTATACCTAAAAACATGGCGAAAATTGATATTTTAGGGCTGTTAACAGTATTTTCTGATTTATGGAGTGATAAAAAGAGATATATCCAAAATCCTTTCTGTAAAAGCCTTGGATGCTAATATGAATACAAAATGAAACAATAATTTTGAACCTGGCTTTATCCAAAGTTCAGATTTCGGTTCCTGAAATGTGTTAAAAATATGCGCATTATTAATGAGATAATGGATCATTTGCATATTCAGAAAACTTGTAATACAAGAAACAATTGCCTTATTGTAGGTAATTAACTGGAGAAATGTCTAGCTGATATCTTTAAGTTAAAAAAAATTACCCTATTCACCTGGGGTGTCTCGCCTTAACTGTTATGCTTAATAAACCATTATAGACCTACATCACTTAGCAACAGCTGCACATGCCCACACGCTAACTATGGGTCTTACAAACCTACATAACATTACAAATAGTCAGAAAATATTATTTACAATATTAATAAAACTATGAATTCAATTTTAACTGATTGACAAGGCAAAACACTGCACAGCGGCAGCAGCATTAAAGGAAAATATCGTCTTACCTTGTGTTGGGGCTTCACAAAACTCCAAATGTAGCCTTCCTCTCTGGGGTGGCACTAATGAAGACCCTCATTAGAGCAGATACATCCACATTGTCCAAAATGTTACTATGGACATGCATCAAAGTCAGATGTGTCAGTCTCTTCTGTGTGTCATATTACTCTAGTTGTAGAGGTGGTGGGCTGAGGAGTAGCTGGTGGTCCACTCTTTTTATTGGGTTGTTTGTTGGAGAAAAAAAATCCGAAATCCTTTTTTCCGCCATTCTAGAAAGTTGTCACTCTGCAGTGTGTGTGTCACGTCAATTACGTCACTCTCCCATGACCTACGACCTAGATGAATCGGATTTTATTTATTTGGAAAATAAATTCAATACAAATATATACTATGACTATTATATGCTACTGTATACAGCTAATTTTAGTAAAATCATAACTATTTTATGTAATTTAATCATTTTTATTTAGGTGGTCACTCAGTTTTTAAAATGTACACCACTCGCCAACAGGTGCAGCACCCCCAGCACCCCTACTTCCCGCGGCTATGGATGACCTTACATTTTTTATGTTAAACACGGCCAAAACTGAAGTTATAGTACTCGGCCCAAAGAATCTCCGAAGCAATCTGTGAGGATTTGCAGTTCTCCCTCCTTCTTCTCTCCTTTATTTTGTGTTTGTCTGTCTTTCTGGCTGGGCGTGGCTGACCCACTTCTGTTTCCCGCCAACTCATCTCCTCAGCTGTTGCACATCATCCGGATTACAACTACTCACCTTCACCTGCATATATGCCCGGTTCTGTTAGAAATTTAAAATCAATGTTTTGATGGTATAATGTAGTTTAAAGATTCTGTCAAGTTAAATGCTCTTTTATACTGAAAAACCAGAAATTCTTGTGCACAAGCAGTTAAGGTTTTATTCTGAAAATCCTTCATCTACGGTTAGCATTTAGCATGTGGCTAATATACGATTTCCTAAAGAGGTGAATTGAGTAGCGAAATGACGTGGTGTGGTGAAAACCGAAACCTACTGATTTAACACTACAACTAGATGTCGAGATACTACCAGGCTGAATATTAAATGAAAGTACAGTTTATTTGAATACACTATTGTTTACAGACGAGAGTAGCATGTGACAACATCCGGAATGACCGGAAACCAAACCAGCCGTGAAGCATTTTCTGTATGTTTTAGAGTATTGATTACAGCGTTTAGAATGTGTTACATGAAAAGTGGTGAAAGAGAATATGAGGAGAAAAGGCGTGTTAAGCATATGTTGAAGGTGAAAAGTACCAATCCTCTGTTTAAATGCAACAACGGACATTAGAGGCGAGGCGAGCCGGCTGGCGGGGAGGAGCCAGCAGAGGATATATATAACAGCACCGGACGAGGGATTCGCTCTCTTCTNGCTTCCATTTCATATAGAGTAATAAAACATGTTTAAGCTAATTTCTCCACAATGTTTGTAGCCATTTAGTACCCACACATGAAAGAATAAAAACAGAGGTATAGTTGAACAGTAATCACGCAGGACATATATTTACTGCAATGAAAACACACACATTTGCCCTAAGCATGTGTAACGCACCCTCTTCTTTTATGAGGGAAACATTCCAGAGTTTTGGAGCTATCCCCAAATAAGGATGTCCCCTGCTCACATCCCTCTCTGAACACAAAGACTTCACCTCAATATATTGGGGAGGGAAAATAACTTTGTCCCTTCAAATTTAACACACATGAATATATATAAGGTGACTTTAAAATGAATATACTAGATTTAACTTTCCTGCCATAACACGGTACTTTAATACTTCAAATAATTCAAATAATCCTTCATGAACTGTCTGTTTACAATTAATAGAAGCATCAGACAAAAAAAGCTTTTGAAAATAATCATTTGATTTAGGTCAAAATATAATATTTGTAAACCTGAAGAGTCAGTGCCAGTGCCTCACCAGCCATGAACCTCAGAAGCTTATATAGACATCTAAGTTTGTTGTGCCCCACCACTTTTGTACATATAAAAACTCCACTGATTACCTGGTATAAAATCTGCTTACAGAGCTTGATATATTACATTTATTCTGTATCGTCGGCCATATTTTAATTGTTTCTGTAATGCACTCATTTAGAATCTTAAGCTTCTTTTGTACTGTTTTGGTTACAAATGGTAGTGATTCCAAAGGCACATTTGGGCAAGCCCTTCGCTGCATTTCCATCCATATTGTATCTTTGTCTTTAGTTTTCCATAATGTAAGAGCTCTAAGTTGAGCTGACCAATAATAGTTCCTTGGATTTGGTAAATGTAACCCTCCCTTATTTTTTGGGGGATAAGAGATTTAATTCTAGCTTTTTAGTTTTGCCATATTGACACACATTTGTCCAACATTTTAAAGGTGGAGCCAGGAATCATAACTGGAAGTGACTGAAACAGGAATAACATTCTTGGCAGGACATTCATTCTAATCGTTTCTATCCTCCCAATGAGAGTCAAGGGTAAAATCTCCCATCTAGCCAAACCCTTCTTAATTTCTTTGATCAATTTACCATAATTAGCCTCATACAACTGTGAGACATTAGGAGTAATAAAAACACCCAGATATCTAAATCCGTTGTCCGTCCATTTAAAGTCCACTTTTTCTTTCATCTCTGTTGGACATTTACCTGAGATCATCAAAGCAATTGATTTATTTTCATTGTTCAAATATCCTGAAATGTCTCCGTATTCTTTAAGATTCTCCAACAGAGATGGTATTGATAGGGATGGGTATCTTAACAGTAGTAATAAATCATCTGCGAACATTGATGTGTTATGTTCTACCCCCATTTAAATGTTGTGCTTGAAATTATATTTAATATTCTCCTAATGTTGTTTGCTCCCTGCCTGCCAGGAATGAACCCAGTTTGATCTGTTTTAATTAATTTAATCTTTTTGCCATTATGTTTGTCAGAATTTGTAGATCATTGCAGAGTACATTTACAGGTCTATATCCATCAAATAAAACTTTCTTTCTCTTTTCCTTCTTTATGCAAAACTGATATGATGGCTTCAGACCATAATACAGGTGTTATTTCCCCTCTACATTTTTTATGAAACTCTCCTGGAAACCCATCTGTCCCAGGTGATTTATTATCTTTTAAGGCCCTGACACACCAGGCCGAAATCGGCCGTTTTCGTTAGTCGGACGACGAAGCGTGCCCTGTCGCCCAAACTCAATAGGCTAGTTGCACAAGATGGCGTCTATCAATTTCCGGCGGCTGGGTGTGCGGTTGTAAACTTCCGGTCTACGGTGTGGAGTGGTTGAGCGGGTAAATAGCGATAGATAGATAGATAGATTAGATAGATTAGATAGATAGATAGATAGATAGATAAATAGATATATAGCATACAGATAGCATACAGATAGCATACAGATAGCATACAGATAGCATACAGATAGCGGTAGAGCAAAGTGAGAAGGCTAACGTTAACGTGATGGCACTATTTTACACTCGATGTCTCCAAGACCTACCGAAGGTTAACATCAGTGATGTACATTGGCTGGTACAAGCGGCAGGCTCAGCCCCGAGGAGCAAAAGAGAAAAGGGGTTCAAGATGTACCAACTCAGTCTCACGGCATTTCGTGTTCACCAACACGATTTTTAATCTATTGATTCTTGTTCACCAACACGATTTTCCCCTTTTTTTCGTGTTGCACAGCACGATTTTAAAAGCAATGTATTTCTATTGGTAGTCTCACGACATTACGTGTTATAGGAAGACCGGAAGCTGTGTGGTTCATAAAAGCATGTTCTTACTCAATATAAAGCCACAATTATTGCTTTTATTTTAAATCGTATAATTTCGGACTTTTGTTGCCGTCTGTGAGGAAAATAAATGGGGCTGAGAGCCTCAGGATACTGAAATCTGTATATATGTAAATCTTTTTTTCCTTCTAATTTGTTATTCTTTTCAAAATAACACACTGTTATTTACTCACCAATAACACACAATTATCCTTGTTTTTATTTATTTGTTTAATTCCATAATAGTAGTATTATTCATCCCGCTTCAATCTCATTAGTATGCATAAAAAGTGACAGGTCACACCTCCCCCATTATGCAAATGAGCTAAGTCCCCTGTCACTTTTTATGCATACTAATGAGATTGAAGCGGGATGAATAATACTACTATTATGGAATTNGGGTTTAACGTTAGTGGCAGGTTGTGTGTGAGAGAGAATAAATAAGACAGCCCAATATTGAAAAACATTTATTTATTTTTTTCCCGCATATTTAGCATATTTCGCAACTTTCCGCATATTTCGCAACTTCCCGCAATTTCACCGCATAAAATCACATAAAAACCCCGCATGTTTAATCGCATAATCAAGGATTTTAGCCCGCATAATCAAGGAATTTAGCCCGCATAATCAAGGATTCTTGCCCGCATTTTTCTGGAGGGTCTAGTATATGGTATCCTAGCTTAATCTGTTATCTGTAAACGTTCCCTAAATCTACTAATTTAGGGATAATCCACTGACATCCTTTAATACACATGTTAATTTGAATCAGATGTACTGATAATATCCGCAATATAAATCTTTAAACTTCTTCTTACCTTTAAAAGTCTGTCCCGAACGGTCTATTATGCTGCAACTCTACAGCTCTGCTAGTCTTGGCGCTAACTTCCGGGGAACGATTGAGAGGCTCCACGATCCGCCATTGCTGTAAAAAAGTGGTCCATTGGAGTGAACGGAGATGACGTAACTCTCAGTCTATATGGCGCTGTGCTAAACCAAAGGCAACATATTGACTGGCTAAGTCTGATATGAGACTCTCTGCTGCTCTCCAGTCCTGGCACCTGGCTCTACATTCTCTAGGTTTTTGGACATGATCTGTGGCTACATGAGAAGAAGCAGGGTGGTCTTTTCAACACACGGCTATGGTTAGTCAGAATCAACTCTTTTGGGCCGAGTCACATACAGCATCTTCTCCATCTCCATTTGAACAACAAGCACAACCCCTGCAGCTCCAGAGAGGAGAGACATGATTGAGTCACCTGGGATCTCAGTAAAGAACAGAGAGAAGCTCCCACATGCCCGCAGGTCAATTTCAAAACAGACAACCGCAACGGCTCTTATTGACACACCATCACCCACAGGCAACATCAAACCGAAATAGAAAGAGAAAGCTGGAACAAAGGAGTGGAGAATAAAATATTGAGTGGTATTCAGACTTACGGCTCTGTTTTAATGAAACTGGGAGCAAGTGCAAAGACAAGTAAATAGCGGCTAATGGCTTAATGGGGAATTCAATTTCAAAAATGTTGGTCGCAAGATGCCGAAGTGCTGCTGTTGATTCGAATAAAGCTAGAAAAGAGTTGCTGACTTCTTTGACCTATATTTATTTGTTCAAAACTTTGATTTATGACCTTATGATCAGCCTCAGCTGTACATTGTGTTTTCTGCTATGGCAAGCTAAGGTATGGTAAATCAATCAATCAATCAATCAAAATAGATTTTTAGTACCAGGAGAATAAGGTTTCATGACTTTGCACTATATACGAATTAAAAAATAATATATACTTTATATAAACATGAGTTGAAGTAACAATGTGCAATCAAAGTTCTTCTAGCCACAGGGACACAGCTTCTTTGGCAAAGGAACGAGGCAGGACGTTCTCCACAGCACAGAGACCCTCTGAAGACGCATGGTTAAGACATGGAGAAGCTATCGGTGCAATCCTTGTCAGCCCAAACAGCACGAAATCCATCAAAGGAAACGCTGTTGTCAGCAGGTGCAGTCATGTTTCTGTAAAGCACGTTAAACTACACTCAGATTTTCCGTCTGATTTCTTGCTAACGTAGTTAGCTCGTCCATTCCCATTAACCAGTGATCTTATGTTGCCCATGATGAAATATGATCTACAAATATTTACCCAGTATTCTCTTTGTGTCCTTCACCAGATGTTTTGTGGGGATAGCCGTTGTTCCGATCACTATGCTAGTGGCTCAGCAGCTGTCCCTGCTGTAAGTCAGTCATGGCCTGCGCATGAGTTGTGGGAATGTACAACAGCAGCAACTCAACAGTGTTAAGTTAATAATAGAATAAAATGCGTAAAGTTGAAAATAGTTCGGTCCAACAGAAGCAACTGCAACAGGCTGCGTGTTTGGTTGGTACACATGCACTAGTAAACGATTAATGCAATTAATGGCATATCAGCGTTGTCATTGTGAGCATGTTCGCCATTGTGAGCATGTTAGCTTGCTGAAATTAGCATGTAGCTGAAAGCACCCCTGTGCCTACCTGTTAAGCCCCATGCCCACGCGGCTGAAGGTTAATCCAATGTGTCTGTGTCACTTTGAAATGATTACTGATAATCCATCATTCCATTTTTATGTCAATAACGGAGTTTTCATAGCTGCTATGATAGCTACTAGAGTGAATGACAGCTTCCGGTTTTGGGCATTCTGGCTACCCATCACTCATTCACCAATGGGTAATATTTAGATGGATTTTAGGAACTTCCCCTCAATTCTATTGGCTCTTACGGTTAAAAAGAGGTGTCAATCATCAAAATCGACCGAGAGGGGCCAGAAGTGTTTTTGTTGTTGTTGCTAAACCTCTCTAAAAAGGTCAAATGTCAATTGTTTTGCATCAATCTTGATACAGGGTACTTATTATATGTTATAGTTTGGATTCCTAAAGCTTTTAGTCTGCCATCCCATCATTCAAGGGTGGTTTTCACTATATGTAATGTTTTACTTTTGGACGGACACTATAATTAATTCTTTTTTACTATGTTCAATCTGAATTTACTTTAAAATAAAAAAAAGTCTATATTGATTCTGACTCTTCTACATCCAACTCACAGGTTTATCATTGCTTTGAGAAAAAAAAAAATTAATTTACCCCTTTTGGAGGTGAAGTTATAGTCATTTGTCCTGGGAATGTCATTTTCGAGCCTGAGACCTGGAAAACAGGCTTGGGGACTTAACAAAGCTACGGACTCATCATCTTTTTGATCTTTTCCCCTTTAATGATTGTGTTGTGAGACAGCGATCTTTACTTCAATTCATGAAAAGCTGTATACCAAGTTACTTCAGGTGTACAGTCTA
>NW_011370640.1:511862-533453 GCF_000735185.1 Notothenia coriiceps
TTTATTTACTCTTTCTCTAAATCTTGTCGCAACCTCCCAGGCGCCTCCGTAGTCCCCTCCTCCCTCCTCCGAACGCTCCCGCGCACCGCGCAGCGCGCGTGACTACCTCCCAACGCCCTCGACTGCACAGCAGCGGCAGGCCGCAGCGACAGCCGCCACCACGCGCGACTCCGCTGACGTGCACCACACCCACGAACACCGCCATCGATGGCGCTGCAGAGACAAGAGCAGCCGCTTCGTGTGGCACGCACTGTGACACTCGCCTGATGTCGCTCCCGCCAACGAAGACAGTTCGCCCTACTCCCTGGCCACTCTTCGCTATCTGTTATTTTCTCATGTTTCGCACTTTAACATTCCCTGCACAAAGACCAACCACGCACTTTACTTCTGTCTACTAAACAAACTGTCCTGTCTGTACCTCCAACTCCGCAAAATGACATCCCTCCCAGCATTTAGTCTATTTATGATGATTTCCAGCCTCAAAAATGATGTCATCGGCAGCTCTCCGCCTCTATGAAAGTACATAAAGACGCTTTTCAATTAACAAAACGTATCGGTATCCCGGCGATACTGGCCCTGAAATACTTGTTCTCGGGACTCGAATCCAGATTTTCTGTGGTATCGCCCACCCTAGTGCTAACTGCTACAGCCTAATGGGGCTGATGTCCTTTTCTGGTTGAACGTCAGTGACGGCAGCGCTGTATATGACCTCTGATTGGCTTCCGCGGAGAACGCGCTCCACGTGACATTTCGACGCCTCGAGTTGAAAAAATTGAACTCTCGCCCGTTTGACCGGCCCTCTTCAACCTCGCCTCAATCGCGTGAATTTCGCCCCGCCGGGCCGCGCCCCACACGCCTGTCATGCCGCGCCGTCGGAGCCGAATCTCGCCGTCTGATCGTGTCTCTGCATTGACTTTACATGCTAAACTCCGCGACGCGCCAAAAGTCGCACTCGCACCCACCGTCCGGTGTGAACGCAGAATTAGCAACAAGCTGCACTATCGCCCACATGATAACTACTGGTCTTACAAACTACATAACATTACAAATAGTCAAAAAATGTTATTTAACAATTTAATAAACCACTATGAATTCCATTTTAACTTGGTTGACCAAGGCAAAACAGCTGCACAGCGGCAAGCAGCATTAAAGGCAAAATACTTGTCTACATTGGTGGTTGCCAACCCAGTCTGCAACCGGCATTTCGTATTCACCAACACGACTTTTTAATATCTATTGATTCGTGTTCACCAACACGATTTTCCCCTTCTTTTTCCGTGGTTGCACCCAGCAACGATTTTAAAAGCAATGTATTTCTATTGTAGTCTCACCCGACAATTACGTGTTACATAGGAAGACCGAAGCTGTGGGCTTCCATAAAAAGCATAGTTCTTACTCAATATCAAAGCCACAATTACTTGTTTTTAATTTTAAATTCGTACACACTTTCGGACTTTTGTTGCGTCTGTGAGGAAATAACATGGCGGCTGAGAGCTTCAGGATAATGAAATCTGTATATACACTCGTCAACATCTTTTTTTTCTTCTATCTGTTATTCCTTTTCAAGATAACACCACTGTTACTTTACTCACCAATAACACACAATTATCCTTGTTTTTATTTATTTGCCTTTAATTCAAATAATCTCTGTTTTTTTTGGCGTCGTCAGGAACTGAATTTCAAAATAAAAATAACCGGAAACAGATGTACCGCATTTCGAGTTTGGATGGCGAAGACACTACACCTACCCTAAATATCCACGCTATCGTCTTGGACCCAGTCACCGTGATTAACTTCAAGCTCTGGGATGGATGTTGGAATGGCAGTGCGCCAAGGTTACGGCCGAGCATTCAAAATTCTGTTGAATGGAACGAAACCACGCCAGGACAATCCAAAACTGGAATCGAACGCCCCTCCAGGACTACACATGCTATGGGACGTCTCTACTGAACGTTTTCGTTTTTCCCACAATTAGAAGTTGCCAGTATTAAACACATTGGTGTTATCAAATGTAAAACATATAATTAATAAATGGGTGAAAATTGCTTGTGTCCATAATGCGCAGCATTAATATATACCCACATGACAGCTCATTGTTACTTTGTAATTCTACTCCACTACAATTCAGAGGTTAACCTGGTATTTTTACTCCACTACATTTATTTGAGTTTCTTTGCAGATTCTGATTAATGATGTGAAATATAAACAACCCTTAAAGCAGACACAAGGTGCACACAGCCATAATAACTTTTTATTATTAGTGTAGGACACTTATGTATGTACAACATCTGAAGATGTGTAGTTTTATTCATGCTTTCACATAATTTTACAGCATATTGCTCTACTATTTCAGACTCAGTATTTACATTCTTATATTCAAAGAAAATCAATAATATCTTTAAAAACTACAAGTCCTTTTTTATCAGCTGTGCACCGTTATGGTGTAAATATAACCTATCTACCAATTGGATCAAATGTAAAAGTCAGCCGAATTAGTTTTGATACTGCGAGGAGACGAATTGTGTGAAGAAAAATTGAAGATGTTGTTTAATTGTTGATATATATATGATCCACGTCAAGTCTTCAGTTTCGGCGGCATTTCTTCCAGTTTTTCCAAAGGTCTTCTCATCAGGGCTCTATAAATAAAGAACTACGGCAGATCTGTAATATTTAATGCAGCCGAACCGTGTATTACAATGCCGTTATGTGATGACTTTCAAAGAGAAAAGCAAGAACACACGGAATTAAGTATTATTTTATTCTTTTAAAATGTTTTCCGGATTTCATATCATATAAACACTTTACTGCTTAATAAGTTGGCTAAATGCTAATATCGTTATGCTAACCTGTTCACAATGGCAATGTTAACATGTGTAATGCTAAATAAGTAAGCTAAACGCTTACATCAGTTTGCTTACATGTTCACACATGCTGAGGATCATAAACTTAAAATAATCTACATGGTCATTGTGGGCAGTTTTTTAGTTTTAAACCAATGTATTTGACATATTTTGACCCGATGTTAATGCAGGATGAACATTATTAACATTCATTAAGGGGGGACATGGGTGTACCAACTTTTATGTAAAATGGTCCAAACTTTTTTTTTTGTGATAGATCTTAAGCTACTTGGTGGTAAAGAGAGAAGGAACCATGGGGTCTGGATCATGGAGCGTATTTATCCTTGTTGGTCTGTCGTTTTGTGGCAACAGCCAAGCCCTCACAAAGAGCCCCATCCTGTCCCGGATACGAAGGGCTCCAGAGGCCAATGGGGAAAGCAAGAAGTGCTCCTACACCTTCCTGGTTCCTGAGCAGAAGATCACAGGACCCATATGTGCCGCCCGCGGTTACTCTACCGACAAGGATCGAGTGACACGCCTGGATGTGGCTGGAGTGCGGGACCTCCTGTCGAAGCAGCGTAGGGAGACGGAAACTTTGAAGCTGGTGGTGGATGTGGACGGCAACTTAGTGAATGAAATGAAGCTGTTGAGGAAAGAGAGCAGGAACATGAACTCCAGAGTGACCCAGCTGTACATGCAGCTGCTTCACGAGATCATCAGGAAGAGGGACAACTCGCTGGAGCTGGCGCAGCTGGAGACGCGCATCCTCAATGCCACCTCAGAGTCACTGCGTCTGGCATCCCGGTACAAAGAGCTGGAGTCCAAATACGCAGCCCTGTCTGCTGTAGTGAACAACCAGTCAGTGCTGATTGGGGCACTTGAGGAGCAATGCATGCAGGTGTACAGCCGCAGGCATGACCAGACACCCTTGGGACCTCCACTTGTGCAGGTGGTGCCTGAGAACATTCCTGTTAGTGTGCCACGTTTCACCAATGAGATCCAGAGGGACAACAACCGAGGCTTTGCCCGAGAAAGGGGCTCTCGCTCTGGGCTGTCACCCACGGGCGGCACCCTGGAAGTTCAGAAACCTCCACCTAGAAACTTCAGTGCTGAAGGTAAGTGAGAGAAGAATCCACCAATCCATCCATTACATTTCAATAATGTATTCATTGTTTCAAACGTGAAAATGTAATGCAAGTCATGGTTAAATGTAAAGCAGTCTTGACTTTGGAGGCCAGCCGTGACAAAATATAAATTCCTAAGTTTGAAAACAGCTGCAGGCAGACCAGTGGTCTAATTTTCAAAGGTCAAAGATTTGCACATTCAGCTGGAACTCTGCTGCCGGCTCAACAGAAAGAACACAAACCAGGATGGAAATAAATATGTTGTAACGTCTCAACTGAGGCAGGGGACCTAAAGCAAAGCAAAGAAAGACCTAACCAGTGCGATTTTGCTCATCAACAGTAAATTCCTGACACATTTAGATTGCCCTCGCCCAAGAATAATAAAGTGTGTAGGATTTCAGTACAGCTGTGTACGAAATTGATCCCTTACAAGACTGTTCCATTGCATGTGAGATGTAGACAAAACCCAGGCTGATGTATATACCCCTCAAAAACCACAGAGAGGCACTTCTGCTATACTTTATGGGATGAATGGACTAAACCTTTACATTATTATTTTACCATTAGCCTGGAGAGGGTTGCTCCCCCTTCAAATAAACTCATTGCTTCATAGGCTATTAAGTAAACATGCTATGCTAATGAGAATGTTGAATTACTTTGGAAAAATGCAGTTAATCGCAGTGGTTTTACAAAATATGTATTAAGTTGTTCCTGTTTTGTTTTCATACCACAAATGGGGCAAGTCATATCTTATAAAGTCATTTTATTTGCCTGACTCCCTACCGCTGTTCCTTAAGGACATGGTAAACATCTTTGCTGGATAAATGTGTTTTTTATTACTCTTTGTTTGTGTGATTTTATTCTTGTTTACCAGTTTCCCTAAAAGTTCAACCCTCTGTCAGACTTCAATTTTAAATGTCTCTTAATCATGTTCTGAAACAACAGAGTCAAATTGTCATGCAAACCCAAACTGAGTTTCAACCTGAATCAGACTCTTTGATACATGTTTTAATATTTATATTGCGTTTAACCCATAGGTTTAACCCTAAATCCTTAGACTCACTTCTCCTGCCTAAACATAACCAACGAAACCTACAAAGGCAACAAATTCTAGCCAATCAAAAGCAGAGTGAGGCGGGTAATGCTTTTGCCCTAAGAAGAAAAATAAAGTCTGTAAGGTCAAATGACGTCTTTTGCATAATAATTAGCCATCTGTTCCTGTGTGTTTTTTTTTAGAACTGGCCACTTATTTGAAGGAAAACAGACTGTCAGAACAATGGGCCTTTTCCAATTGCATACTTTTTCTGACTTCTGAGGTCTCAAAATAATAGGCTGTCAGAAAAAAAATGGGCATTGAAAAATTTCCTTTGAAACTTTCACAACAAACTGAGTTTTGCCACATGAACGTAGCTACATGTAATCAAAATGGGGAAAAAATGAAACCAGATATATTCCTGCTAAAAGCTAAATAGCCACGGCTAGATGCCCACCTCTCTCTTTTGTCCTTTCCTTCAGGTCCTTTCAGAGACTGTCTCGACGCGCAGGAAGCTGGCCACAGCACCAGCGGCATGTACCTGATCAGACCAGACGAAGCAGAAAGGCCAGTGCAGGCTTGGTGTGAACAGGACATCGACAACGGCGGCTGGACCGTTATCCAGAGCAGGCGAGACGGATCCATTAACTTCTTCAGGAACTGGGATAGCTACAAGGTGTTGACATATGACATTTCCCCCACCCTGTCTGTCTTATTTTTCTGTCTTCTCTCCTGAGCCAACTTCAATATTTGTGTCATCTAAAGACAACATGGGGGCTGTTACAGTATACAGGACTGTCTCAGAAAATTAGAATATTGTGATAAAGTTCTTTATTTTCTGTAATGCAATTAAAAAAACAAAAATGTCATACATTCTGGATTCATTACAAATCAACTGAAATATTGCAAGCCTTTTATTATTTTAATATTGCTGATTATGGCATACAGCTTAAGAAAACTCAAATATCCTATCTCTAAATATTAGAATATCATGAAAAAGTATACTAGTAGGGTGTTCAACGAATCACTTGAATCGTCTAATTAACTCGAAACACCTGCAAGGGTTTCCTGAGCCTTGAAAAACACTCAGCTTGGTTCAGTAAACTAAATCAACAAGTTATGGGAAGACGTGCTGATCTGGACTGCTGTCAGAGGACCCGTCATTGACACCCTCCATCAGGGAGGGGTAGGACACAAAAAGAAAAGTTTCTCAAAGAGCAAGCTGTTCACAGAGGCAGTTTCAAAGCACATCCACCAAAAAGTCGTGTTGGAAGGGGAAATGTGGCAGAAACGCTGCAGCCAACGCAAGAGAGATGACGCGAGCCTTAACAGGCATTGTGAAAGAAAGAGTCGCTTCCAGGAATTTGGGGGAGCTTCAAAGACAGTGCGACTGAAGCGAGTCCAGGTATCGAAAGTCACGTGTTCACAGACGTGTCGGGAAATGGCTTACAATAGCCGTATTCCCCATGGTCAGCCACTTCTGAACTCAAGATCAACTGGAAGAGGGCGTCTGACTTGGGCTAGGAAAAAGAAGCACTGGACTGTTGCACAGGGTCCAAAGTCCTCTTCAGACGAAAGCAAGTTTTGTATTCATCTTGGAAGTCAAAGGCGCCAGAAGTCTGGAGAAAAGCTGGGAGAGGAGCAAGAATCCAAGTTGCTTGAAATCCAGTGGAAGTTCCCACAGTCAGCGATGGTTTGGGGAGCCATGTCAGCTGCTGTGTGGGTCCACTGTGTTTCATTCAAGCCCCCGAGTAAATGCAGCTGTGTACCAAGAGATTTAGAGCACTACATGCTTCCCGTCTGCTGAAAAGCTCTATGGAGATGAGGAATTCATTTTCCAGCATGATCTGGCATCTGCCCACAGTGCCAAAACCACCAGTAACTGGTGTACTGACCATGGCATTACTGTCCTCGATTGGCCTGCAAATTCCCCTGACCTGAACCCCATAGAGAATATGTGGGGTATTGTGAAGAAGAAGCTGAAAGACACCAGACCCAACAATGCTAATGAGCTAAAGGCCGCTATTGAAGCATCCTGGGCATCCATAACACCTCAGCAATGCCACAGGCTGATTGCCTCCATGCCACGCCGCATTGATGCAGTAATCCGTGCAAAAGGATTCCCAACCAAGTACTGAGTGCATTAATGGACATTTTCAAATGTTTGATTGTGTTTTGCTGTTATAAATCTTTTTTTTTTACTTGGTCTGAGGAACTATTCTAATTTTTTGAGATAGGATTTTTGAGTTTTCTTAAGCTGTATGCCATAATCAGCAATATTAAAATAATAAAAGGCTTGCAATATTTCAGTTGATTTGTAATGAATCCAGAATGTATGACATTTTTGTTTTTTTAATTGCATTACAGAAAATAAAGAACTTTATCACAATATTCTAATTTTCTGAGACAGTCCTGTATGACCCATGTAGCGGAACCCTCTGGGGTCTGGACTATTTCCTAGGCCAGATTCCTTGTGTTTTCACTAACTGTAAAATTTAACGCCCCGTCAGCAGCAGTATTCGTGGAGGGTTATCTGGTTTGAGATTCCCATTATGAAACATTAGATGGCCCACTAGGAAGGTATGTTCCGTAGCTCAAACTGCAGAGGTTTCTTTCCAAACCGCGACTACTATGGAGCCTTCCTGGATGAATAGCTGGTTGGCTTGCGCAACATATAGACCCTCTCATCAAAGCTATGTGAGAATAAGATGGAGTATATCGTGGCTGGCAGCCTCAGCGATCCAGTGTTCCGTTCAACCTCGCCAGGCTCGTGCATGTGTAACTGGAAGCTAAATTGCTCTCTTCAACATTTATTTGCCTCTGTGCTCTTTCAAAAAGCCACCACAAGTACACACACACAGCACCAGAGAGGAGGCCCTGGACTGAAACCCTACATCGTTCATCATCTGCTGGCTCACCAAGCTAATCCCCAATCCCAAACCTCAACCTCCTCTACCAAGTGAAGTGTTCTTCAGGCACATGGCCAGATGTACATTGCTCGTTGTTATTCAACATACGCGCCAAGGCCATTTTCACCAGCAGCCGTGATCTAAGAGCTCTGTTGGGTTTAAGTGATGAACCAGCATTTCGAGGATGGATGCTTATTTTGCTGCCTACACTCTACAACATGTCTTTTTAATCATTTCAAGGACAGGGTGGTAATCTTTTGCAACAGCTTTTTCCTTTTGAAGCTTTGTAGTTTGTCTTAACTACAGAACCACAACCCGAACGTCATCAAAAAGAAAACTCTTGTTTGTTCTGTTACAATCCCACAGCCTTATTCACAAGGGGGTTTTATCTTCCCAAACAATTCTCAACAACTCCTCAGGCTACCACATGAAAAACAATGCTCGTTATTTCCTGTGATCTTTCTCTAACCCTCCTTTTAATTTTCCTTTGATTCAGAGCGGCTTTGGCAACATAGACGGGGAATACTGGCTCGGCCTGGAGGGCATCTACAACCTGGGGAGGCAGGGGGACTACAAGCTGCTTGTGGAGCTGGAGGACTGGATGGACAAGAAGGTGTACGCTCAGTACAGCAGCTTCCATCTAGAGCCTGAGAGCGAGGGATACCGTCTGCGACTGGGCACCTACCAGGGCAACGCCGGGGACTCCATGAGCAGCGACAACGGCAAACAGTTCACTACTCTGGATCGAGACAAGGACGCCTACTCAGGTAGATGACCTTTAAAATGCATTATGATTATTTATTGAAATTGTGCCTAGTTTTCACATCTAATCTAGCAAACATTATATATTGGTCAAAAATAAAACCTTCAAAGTCTCTTAATAAATACCCATTACACATTCTTGAAATCCAGATTTCTCTAACAGGGTCATAATAGATTAAAGACCAATAAAATATGGCATCAGTCCCACGAATCCTGTAATGCTTTATGATGCAATTACCATAATATGCATTCCCAAATGAAAATTGAAAGTTATTATGACCGGGCAAATTGCACAAAATCACATCTTCCACTTCTTTGTCCATAATTTTGAGCATGTAAGCAGCTAAAGAGTAGCCTTCGCTAGCAAGCACTGAAAACCAGCAAACGTTACATGCTAACATCTACAAGTCAGAAGCACCAGAGATCTGGTCGCTCTATCTTGAAAAGGCAAAATAGAAACCAACGATTTTATATAAAAACTGTAAATATGTATATGTTTTATAAAAGAACACTGTCATTAACCTTCCTGTTTCCCTACTACAGGTAACTGTGCCCATTTCCATAAAGGAGGCTGGTGGTACAACGCTTGCGGTCAAGCTAATCTGAACGGTGTCTGGTACACCGGAGGCGTTTACCGCAGCAAATTCCAAGATGGGATTTTCTGGGCCGACTATGGTGGAGGCTTCTACTCTATGAAGGCTGTCCGTATGCTGATCAGGCCCATAGACTGAGGAGATATTTTAAGCAAGGCTGAACCAGTGGCAACTGTGGAGGCCAGGGAGAAACATTGTGACTGGATAAGTCATCAGCAACTGGTTCTTCGTTGATAAAAGAACTTCCCCAATGGAGGCAACCAATCATCAGTAGTGACTTGAACTGCCTTCTGTTACAGACATGGACTGTTCACTTTATATGGTAATAGATGCACAAAAAGAGGGATTTAGGGGGCATTCCTATTTATAGTAAGCCATACTGCTACTTTTATCAACAAATATGTTGGTGCAGGCAAATTAAGTATAATTTCAGAAGATGTACAGCCAGATCATGCAATCTGTCTATATGTTTATGAGACTGCAGTGTTTTCCTCATTACTGGGTCACCCAGAGGAGACGAGGTGCCACGTCCTTACAGAACCTTCATATTGATTTCATTCATAAGCTTTAGCCTCACAGGATCTAAAAGCAGCTTTTCCTACCTTGCCAAGATAAACATGTGGAGGGAACACTCATACATGGTATATAACTTATATAGCTGGAAAATACATCTTGTTAATACAGATATTTATACTCTGTATCCACATCCAAATCTAAAAAAGGCCAGCACCTTAAAGAGATTGAGAAGGAATGTGGTTTAAATACATATTTTTATATACACTAGATTACAAAAACAGCCTGGTTTAACAACATTAATACTCTATGTTAAACTACTTTGTCCAAGTGCAGATGACCAGAAATGATAATTTATGTGTACAATTAACTTATCATAACAGGTAAAAGGGCCAGGTGTCCTGAGGGAACAGTAAATGATCCTATAGAGAAAATAACAAATGTCCTAACTGTATAAATGACAATCATTCCTAAAGTGAGCTTGCACGTATGGAAATTGCTGTTATGTGTTTTTCTCATTTGGCTGTTGATGTAATTTCAGTATGATTCTGGGAAAAATTATCATTGTTAATGGAAAAAAACGAAAAATGGAATAGCATTTTGTTGACGAGTTGTTTTTGAGCATGAAAAATATGCCAACCAAGCGTGTTGAAAGTTAGGCAATGGGACAGACAACGAGAAACACATTGCTGAAAACCAGACACGATGAAAAAAGAAAAAGAGAGCAGGGAGGGGATGAACTGGGATGGAATCAGTCCAAATTTCCGAGTTATATTCCCCCACTCTTCCTTATAAATACAGAGACATTTACATTCTTTCCACACAAAAGTGCTTGAGTTGTATGTTTTCGTAAAATATCTTTTAAAGTCAGTGGGCCTACACTCTGTAATCACCGGTATGGAAGGAAAGCGGCATCCTTTTAGGGGAGCCATCCCAGAGGAGAGGGGAGCTGGGGGTTTATTTTCCTTTTTTTGAACAGTTGGGTCTGCTTTGAACAACGGAGCTGCATTGCCTTTGGTGTCTCAGACAAAAATAGAAACCTCATATTGTGAGTGTTTCTTCTTAGTGACCACAATAGCCCTCACACCCATCTCTTCAAAAAACTTTTATAAAGCAACAAAACGCCAAGAAACGAGAACGGTCACAGCCAGCTGGACATGGAAACATGTTTATGAACATGTAAAAAAACGATGTTGAATAAAAAAAGGTTTTATATGTTAAAATGTGCAGCAATAAAAGCTGAAACCAATGAGTCACTATATGACTCCACTTAACAATATAACAATAACAGTTGTAGCATAGAACTTTAGCGTCACTTGAAGGGACATTCTTCCTCATTTGGATTCAGAAGAACTCTTCTCATGTGACATGCTGATTCATACTGTTAACCAAGTCATACTTAGCTCTTGATTTGGTCATTTGTAATCTTTGTTCAGATTTCCTGCCCCTTTCAAACTTATCTTGTGAGAGTCATGCAGATAACATTTTTGTTTTTTTAGCGGTTGCAGAAGGAAAATGTATTGCATGTCTGGATCAATTTAATTCTGGCCCTCAACCTGAACTACAAAACTCTTTTTCACTGTGTATTTTTATTGGTCCACCAAACAAAGCACAATGTCATCAGATCAGTCAAAACGTTTAAAAAAGTTTTCTTGAGACTCAGGCTTGAATAGATGAATATAGAGCCAGCAGGTGGTTAGCCAACGTTAGCATAAAGACTGCAGCAGACAAAGCTAGCTTGGTTCTGTCCTAAGTTTCAAAACTCCCTATTAAACATTTTATATCGTGCATGTTTTATTCATACAGAAAATATAAAAAAAACGTCAAGTTGTGGTTTTACAAGTGGTTAAGTGCTGAAACTTCCGACCTATGTTACTGTGCCCAGTCGCTATACGCCAGGAAAAACAGCAACACATAAAACCTCGGAAACCACAACTCGTGATTCAACAAACTAGATAACGTGTTAATTAGTGACCTTGATATGTACTGGCTGGTATTTTTTGACTTGAGTAGATTCAGTATGGCTCTTTCCCCGTGTTTTTGTTTTCTTGATGCTAACACAAGCTAATGGCCTGGGCCTAGCTTCACATTTAGCGTAGCCAACACACAAGACTGGAAGGCCTACTGGTATTTTCTTCTCGCTCTGGTAAAGAAGGAAAACAAACACATTGTCAAATTATGAACTTAACAATAAATCAGATCAAGTAAGACAACAATTATCCCTAACAGGCCACAAACACAGCTGAAAATGTCAAGTGCAGTCTCAAACTCTGTCTTCAACAATCTGAGCCCATGCCAAAGAGTTTTATTGAACAGTTAGCGTACTTGTTCTTTAACTCCAACACCTTCCTGTCCCAACTCTGCCTTTCAGACGTCGAGACTATATCCAACCAAGAGACTTACTGTGGGATGCTTCATCACCACAGGAGCTGTAACTGAAGTCTTCCAATAACTCTGCCCAACAAACACTGAACTCTTACATTTTAAATAGCCTCTTGGGGGTATGGAAATGCATGATTATCCCACAAAACCCAAACCACTGGGAATTCAGACGTTGGTACAGGGAAGGTGACATCCCTGGCTCTGGTAAGGGGGACCACACTCAGGCCTGTGTAACACAAATACTGGGCTAACAGACTGGGGATGGCCGAGTGTTCGTGCAGTGTGGTCCTCGGAGAACCGCTGCATGTTTCAGAGGTGAAAGCCCTCTTTGTCACTGAGTGAAGCATCGCTGTCTATGAGTCCCACCACCGAGATGGCACCAGGATCGGAAGATTTGTGGAAGAAGCTGGCTCTGCCGCTGTTTGCTGAAAGACATCTGCTGTGTGGGGAATGTCCGTGAGAGTGACTCATTAGCCCCAATAAGTTCAGTGAACGTCAAGCAGCAAATCAACAGACAGGAAGTGGAGCTGTTTTCTTTGAAAATAAGCACTGTGACAAATGTTTTGCCCTAACTGGGAAAGTTAAACAATTCCATAGCTAAGTCCGTTCCTAAGTGCCCTTTTGATTTAAAGCTTAACAGACACTTGTTTAAGATGGATGATCACTTGGAGGGTTCTGGGAAGTCTCACCAGGCTACAGTTTCCACTCTCCCATATTAGTCTAAAATATACAGCAGAGGGATGTTTAATTTAGCTGTGAAAGGCACAAGCAAGCATTGAGATAGTCATTTTTGATTTATTTTAATGCCTTTTAATGCCTTTTTTTAACAGAAGGAAGGTAATACACACCAATCACATCCTACAGATAACAAACAACAGAGCACTTCAGCCACGAGATGTGAGCTCCAGTTTCAGCTGCCAGGTAACAGATATGTTGAATACATCTATTAGTGACCAGAAAATTCAGATGGTTTTCATTGTTCATGCGGTTGGCAAGGAAAGCTTATTTATTCTAGACTCAAACCTTGAAGCCCTTTATCATTCTAATGGATTTCTAACAGACATATGACCTCAGAACACTGCGGAGTCAGCATTAGTCAGTGGATTGGAGGACACACTAATAGTCTGCATGACTGTTAGCTGTATGATTCATAAGATTTCACTTGTTGTGATAAATGGTTTGAGTCATCGAGGTCTGTTTAAGGCTTCAGGACCACCTGGAGCAACAGTGCCAAAGGAGCGACCGCTTTGACGGCTCAACTGTTTTTACACGTTAAAACAGTGAAAAACAAAAAAGGCCTCTAGCCTCAGCGGGTTCAACAGGGGGCATGAGCCAAAAAGCCACAGAGCACAACAGAAGGAACCACAGAGACATCCAGCCCAGTGAACAATAATAAAAAACACTTACAGCAGTAACATAGTTTGTTGGTATAATTGGATGGGATACTTCCTTCTAATTGAATGAAAGTGTTTTCCAATTTCATTAAAACTATTACGACAGTGTGATTTGTTGGAAGGAGGTCATGGAAATTATTAAAGTACTATGGACAAACACAATAAAGGTAATTTCATACAATGTTGTTAATAGTTCATCCCCAGAGCATTCTTGGAATTTGTGTTGCACGTCTACCCTGCTGTACTTCTCATCCTCTCTAATGAGCCCATGTTATATTCTCAGTTTATATCATCTTTTTTCAATAAAGCTTTCTCAATCCAAAAGAAAATTGGGGCTGCCGTAAAAACTCGTCCTGAACTGCTCGCAATAGCCAAGTCACTTCTTCCTGGCAATGGAGATTCTTATTGCACTACATATTGGTTCCAATGCACCTTGACCTTGCTAAAGTTAAGTTTGATGACACTTTGATAAAATATGTCCAGTTTCTATGGTCGATTTCCTCCTTTTACTCAGTTCTACTGTCACAAGATGTCAGTGGACTGGACCTTGCAGGATTTAAACCGTACTATGATACCATCTAGTGGTGGAGTAGTATTACTACCTATCCATACCACTGTAAAGGAGAACAGGAGATAAGCCGTACTTTTTCATTGATTAAAAACACTTGCTGACATTCTGTTCAAGTTTATGATTAAATAAGTTATATGTTATGTATAATGTAATGATAACATTAATTATGTAGGATTTCTGGTTTGACAGAAACATGCCTTTGGTCCAAGGGACATGTCTTCCTAGAAGTTTGTCTTATGAATTCGGATTAATTCACATCTCATTTCAATTGGCAAAAATCAATAGTTTTTGTTTTTTTGCAGTTCCTATAGTTTTCTCTGGAAATGGGGGCCATTTCTCTGATTTTGTGAAAGGGTTTAGCTGAGGTTTCTTTACCTGAGTCAATATCACCATACAGTGCATTTGAGACTTCCCCATTTCCAAAATTCCAATTTTCCATTGAACTTCATATTCATTGTATTAAGTATACGTTATGCTGTTAGAAATGGATGTTGGTCAAGCTACCACACTTTTTATAAATTAACTGCAAGTACATGCAAACAGCAAAATGTATCCACCCTGTCATGGACAACATTCAAAACATTGTAATTACATAGTGATTATAAAATGTACATTTTCAGAAAGCTATAGTCCCTTTCTCAACAATATATTTCAGTTCATGAAAAAAGTATTTGGATAATAATGAAATTATGGCAAACTATTTGTACCATGTCCACCCTGTCATGGAAGGCTTGCTGACAGGGTGGACATGGTACAAATAGTTTGCAATAATGTCCCACACATGTCCCACCCGTCCCACCCGATGTTGACGTGTCAGAGTCTGCAGAGCAGTGTGTGGGACATGCCAAAATCACGTACATCTAATGAAAAAATAAGGTATAAAATGAAAGAAACACATTTCAAGAGACTTATCATTGTACTGATATGTGTGTAAATGTTTCGCCATTTATAATAAGACCTCAGAGTTGCATTATTCTGCTACATTTTCATAGTAACTGAGTGATTCTGATGGGGACACCAAAGTTACTTCATAGTGATATTGACCCACCTGTGGGAACATTTATAATTGAGCTGCTGAGGTTACCACAAAGCTTTTATGCCATTAGAGTAACTTGCAAAACATATACTTTTAATACAATATCGGTGATTGTCTTAAATACAAATAGAGAAGTTTCCTAAAATTATACAAATGTTTTACCTTGCAAAGTTTTTTCTCATGTAATGGTGCTCTAAATATTGTAGCCTACTTCTTGCCGAGCTCAACCTCAAACCTTGTCCCATCTTCTTTGGAATTGTCAGTAAACACATATGGAAATATTGTTCGAAATGTATTATTTAGCATTCTTTACCAATTACAGAATATCAGAGGGAAATTAATATCGTGAATCTATTGATTATTCTAGCCACTATTATCCGCAATTCGGTAAATAAATGAACTTGTTTACGTCCTGTTCTTCAAAAAATGACCTGCTTCAATAAAGTTTGGAGATTAAAAAAAGTGAAGCCGCTGTCGCCGCCTGATGACATCAATCCAGGCCTGTTTATGGACGCCATGGCAGCTCATGCTAGCGAGCTCGAGATTGCAAAGAAGAATTTAACTGATGCAATTGGTGATAATGTCAAGCAGTGAGTAAACCGTTATATCTGCTTGTTTAACTGTATTTGGTGTTTGTTTTTGTATATTTTCGTTCTTGCTTTGCTACTGAAATCTGAAGTAATTTGCCATTAACGCTAGCTAATAGCTATGTGGAAACTAGCAGGTTGCTAGTGTTTGCAGCCTGTCTGCTAAGCAACAGTTATCATTAAGCCACTAGTGTTATTATACATTATTTAATGTGTGCTCTCAGGAGGAAGAAATGCAAATAACTAAAGTTGTAGGTTTGTATGAATACTGCTTGTGTATCATGAATTAGCATCAATTCAACTTTGTAGATTTCTCCTAAATACACCACAAGTGGGCATTAGATAGTGCCTCGTTTGTATTTAAACAAAACATTTAATAAAATATTGTAGCACAAAACATTCCTCAATGTGATGAACTGGGGAAGTGTCATGGTATAATTAATTAGATGCATATTTTAACGTTTTTCACCTGAAGTGTCTTGGAAAATGTAAGATTTTTTTGTAATGCCATTATTTTTCTTTTAATGCCAGTTGACGGTATTTTTCTGAGATATATCCAAATTCCTCCTGTGAAATACATTTGACTCTTATATATCAAACAAAATTAATCTGGATTTGTCAAATGTTTAGATTTTCTTTTCTGAAAATGTACGCAAATGATCACATAAGTTGATTCAAACAGCATTTCAGAAAACGTGTAATAATACAAAATAGAAAACAATTGTCTTTATAATTAAATTAGGGTATTTAATAGTGATTTTGTATTTTGTATTTACTCTGTTCTGACATAAACATTTTTTATGAAATTTAAAGGAATACTGTAAATTAACCTTAGCTCTTAGAGTAAGATGTTTTTATTGACGTTGCCTCTCCTCGCAGTTACTGGGCGAACCTGAAGCTTTGGTTCAAACAAAAGATCAGCAAAGAGGAGTTTGACATTGAGGCACGTCGTCTGCTGGCTCAGGAGAATGGTTAGTAAGCGCAAAAAATATTTATGGCCTATATTTTGATTATAAAAAAGTTTAAGCTATCTGAATTGCTTACATTGTATTTTCCTTCCTCTGCAGTCCATATTCACAACGATTTTCTCCTGGCCATCCTCACACGCTGCCAGATCATTGTCTCCACACCTGGTACGTTTTTCTTTTTTTTAAATATATTTGTATTCAGATTTTGTATTGTATTACAAATCAGTACAAACACTTACTCAGCCCTTACCCCCAAACCCACATACACATCTGCAACAGAGAGAGTGATGTAAGCGGTAATTAACACAATTAATAAAAAATAAAAAATGGGATAAAAGAGAAATCTAAAAAATAGATATGAAAATAGAATTGTAATCATTGGTGCACAGTAACAGTAGTAGCAATTGTAATTTATATATTTATACAATTTAAAAAAATGTGTAAGTCCATGAAGCACAGAGATAGGTTTCTCAAGTATTTTACAGTATCAATTCGAGTGCTACATGGACACACGACTAAATGAGTAATTAATGAGATGGTCTAAGGCAGGGGTTCTCAAAGTTTTGATGAGTGAGGGCCAATTTAGGTACCCAATATTGGATTGAGGGCCGCCCAAGAAAAAACGGAACACAAAATTCCAAAACAAATATTTTCTTTATTGCACACACCCATTTTGTGACATTCTGTTTATCCCTTAAAATGTTAGATTGGGATCTGTTTCATCTACACCTTTTTTGTTTAACCTAATTGATTTATTACCCATCCTAAAATTGGTACAATAAATTGGTGATCAGCGAGTAGGAGTTGCAGAAGAGAATTATTTTTGGATTAGTTTTTTTTCTTGATTCCTCTCCGCTTTCTCCAAACCATGCCGGGGGGAGAGCGAGAGGAAACGGAGGAACCATGGCCAACGAGGGCAGCAGCCGGGGCCGGAGGAACGTCTGATTCAGAAAAGAGGAAGTAGCTGAAGACGGGGCAGGGTCCGCAGAAATGGGTGAAGCCTATGGAGGCCCACCATCACTGGCCTGGCCAAGTATTCCACGAACATGGCTTGCTGACCAGCACAAGCACGAGACGCCCGAATAGCTGTGGAAGACTGCACAGCAAGCAGCAGCAGTTTAGAAGGCGGTTGTGCCAGCAATGAATCTTGCTTCAATCAGAAGGTGCAGGCCCAACATCAGTAACTTGGAGCAACTTTCTCGGTAAAGCAAGTATATTCGCGGGCTAATGTGATTGGCTTAGAGGGATGTAACTCATCCTCACAGAATTAATTTGGAGTTCCCTCAACGTGACAGCGTTTTCAGCAAGTACCATTTAAAACCAAGAGCCAAGGCTTCAATATTAGACCGATCTGATGATATTGAACATTTTCTTCGTTACTTTTGAGAGAATTGCAGCAGCATGCAGAATGGCCCAACTGAAGCATTGGGGCTTCAGACTATCCATTTATAACGGGTAAAGCCAGAAGTTTATTATGTTGTTACATCTCAGATGTTATGTTTCAGTTGTGCTCTGTCTAGACCAGGGGTTCTCAAAGTTTTGATGAGTGAGGGCCAATTTAGGTACCCAATATTGGATTGAGGGCCGCCCAAGAAAAAACGGAACACAAAATTCCAAAACAAATATTTTCTTTATTGCACACACACACACACACACACACACACACACACACACACACACACACACACACACACACACACACACACACACACACACACACACACAGAGAGTATTGCGCTGGAGTTAGTGATATGCTGTGGATTTCCTGTCTTATCAGCAGGGCCCTGTTTCAGAACCAATTCCAGCTACTCAAGCACCACAGGATAGTCTCTGCAAGACAAATACAGAGAGACAGAGAGGGGGGAGGGAGAGAAAGAGACTTTTAAAATAGAAGCTTACCAAAGACCACAATAACAATACCACAACAGTAATAATAACCTCTAGTGAACTACCTATTTCATCACAAGACGATTACATATGCCGTCTCTTTCTCACACACACAACAAAGCGCACACACCAATTCATAATACTGCGTGTAAGTTTTCAGGCCTAATATATATATTATTTGTTGTTCGACAGAGAGGGTTTGCAAGGTGTAGTCCGTGTGACAATAAACGGTGACTTATAAACGGGTCGCGCTTCGTAGGTTTCGAGTGATTTGGAGGGACTAACCTACGTCTGCAGGGTTTCGCGCCCAGTTTCAAAACAGTGCACTTGTCGCCTTGTTTTAAACAACCTTTCAAAAGCAACAACATCGCTCTACCTCCTCGGTCCCGGCAGCGCATTTTTTTCGCAAAACAGTGACTCCTCTTAATTTCAAACTACAAAAAAAAAAAAGAGTACATAAAATATAACAACTCTAAATTAATAAAACCTCCCGTTGCAGAACATCAGAAAAAAAAAAAAAAAAAAGCAAAAAAAATATAGAGAAAAGTCAAATAACACAACCAAGACCAATTATATTCACTATACCGGAGTAGACGTTCCAAGTCAAAAAAAAAACACTATACAGTACACGAAGTTCTCAATAATTGTAAACTATAAATAGATACAGAGTAATAAATAATAAAAAAAGGAAAAAAAACTAGTATTAAAACAATAAAACATGTTAAACAAGTAAATCCCGAAATAATAACAACTCCGCGACTCTGACATTTGCAAACTTGTCTGAAAAAAAAAAAAACAAACAATAAAAAAAAAAAAAAAAAAAAAAAAACAAAATAAATCAGAGAACGTCATTGAATAATAAATTTTGGTTCTCAACACAAAAAAAAAAATAAATAATGACCGAAAGTCATAAAGATAAAAAAAATAAAGTCAAAAGTGTTTAGAATCGTTTACAATTAAGAAGCCACTTCGACATTGTGTCCGGATAAGATAAACCATCAGTGACTATTAAACGGTCCGCCTCGGTTCGGAAAAGTCACTACCTCTTAAGTCACGCTTCTACGTAAAACTTTCACACGACTGTCAAAAAACAAAAAAAAACAATACAAAAAAAAAAAAAACAATACGGGACTGTTTTCAGTTTCAAGGCACTGTATTAAATATGGAGCTTACTGTGTCACTGTGACTGCTTAGCTTCTTAGAACCGGTTACTACGAGTTTCTCCGTTAAACCCTGATGCAACACCTTCCGGATTCCGTTCCCCAGGCGAAAAGATTATCGTCGACCCTACTCTCATATGTCTGTAAAGACTATCGACGTTGTGAGACTAAAAGTAACTCCTGTCCAGTGGCCTCCTGAAACTTTATCCGCTCCTTGACGATTCCCCGTAGCCCTCTCATAGTTATCGTCTTGTTCCCCCCTAGGCTGATAAACACTTACAGACTACAACAGCATTTCAGAGCTAACGTATGTCGTACACACCTCCGACTGTAAGTGACACAAAGGTCCAACACGTGTTAGTCTACCGTAACGGATCGAAAGTCGGTAATCCAGCCGCGAAAACTCTACCCCGCACACGGCGACAGAAAAATAAACGAGTGCGTTTACAAACCTGGTTATGCCTCCCCACTCTTGGATTAGTTCATAATAGTGACGTATTAAATGGTTCAATTCCGGAACGAACGAGTAAATGCCGTAAACAATTTAAACTTTGTACAGTAAACCTGTAACAACAGTTTCTGTCACTTTTAAAGTATTCAAAGCGTCTACCGAGACAATATAAGTGGTAGGTTAAGTTAATTGGAAAAAACCAACGTTAGTTCCCCGACTTAAACCACTGGCAGTAATAATGAAGGAAGTAACCGACAGTCATCACACACATGACTCGTCAAACTCCACGGTCTTTTTTTTTTTAATGTGATTCGCAAAAAAATCTAAACTTCCTTTCTTTAAAGCCGACTCTAAAGCTAAACGTTTACGCTTTTCACTGGTAATCTAACGATAAGTCAATCTCACTTCGTGACTACCCGAAGACACTCGCAACCCGCAAGGAACAACTAGGACTTTGTGCGAAAGAGTCAGCAGAAGTTAACACTATCGACGTGTTCCCACGTAAACCTAAATAAACAGAAGTAAAAAAAAAAACAAAGCGTGGGTAACTAAAACTTTTTTTTCGGCAGTTCGAAAGGTCCGCTATTTTAGAAGTTGGACAAATCCCCCGATCAAACCCAGTTAACGAGATAACTCTACCACCACTCCAATTAAGATGCGGTAAAAAAGGACAAAAAAACAATTAGGGCCGGAACGTTCCACCCAGAGCGATAAAAAAAAAACATCCACACACAAGCAAAATGGGTAGTTGGGACACACAGTCTTGTCTTGAGTGTTGGGAGTACCTTTTTGAGAGTTCAAAAAAAAAATCCTTAAGGTGTAGGAACGAAGAGACCTGAAGCACGACGTGCTTCTTCAGTAAGTAAAGTGGAATAAGTTCTCGGGAAGTGTAACAAACGATTGCGCTTCTTTCACAATCGACGTTCTTTACGTCAAGCTCAGGTTAGCTGAGACGTCCCTCCTGAGACTCCCGGGATCTCGTCGTATAGCTACTGTACTATGAGTAGCAAGATCGGTTCCTGAAGGAGTAGGCTGCATGGAAAACGAATAAAAATAGCGGGTTGTAATCGGTAGGTTCTTACCCGGGAAGGAGACAAGGCCGTTCGGTCGATGTAAACACCTCTTTTTGAAGAGCTGGTAAGCACCGGTAAGTTGTTTAGGGGTCGACTCTAGGTCCGACTTGCCTACTCGGGTAGATGTACGACAGGTAAGCATATATCGTTGTGTTGCCTCTACCCTGGCCTGTAGTTTCCTTATCATCGGTTGTCTGCTGTCGTGGTATTTAGGGTAAGTTTCATCCTTTTCCATCAACTACTGTCCGTTATTTATCGGGCTAAACACAATGTTTATTGTTGTTGTTGTTATATTGTTACTACTACCT
>NW_011370640.1:533498-538367 GCF_000735185.1 Notothenia coriiceps
CTCCCATTTCTCCTGGACTTTCCTTTTTCTCCTCAACTGACAAAACGTTTTTTACGCGGACGGCCACTGTCTCTCCCATTTTTCTTCGCACACAACGAACTCAAACCAATTTTTGGTTTCCGCTGTCTTCACGGTTGAACACTTGGCCGGCCTTTGGGGACGCGTGCATCCAATCAGGGGAGTTGAGTTTAGGATGGCTCGAGCGTGGGGTTGTTATCTCTCTATGTTTGTATTTAAATTCCTCCCTGTGCTCTATGTTTTGTTGTGGAGAGGTACCAGCGTGTTTTATTATTGTATAACCTGTGTGTTGGTGTTTTTTTATATTAAGCCACAGCACGCAAAACCACACCAACTCTTTGCCGTACATGCATTTACTGATCTGTCAGTTGTCCCTCGTGGCCTATCCTCAAACTCCTGTCAACACCGTTATCTCGCCTTCAAAATAAAAGCATGCAAACGGAACTGGGGAAGTTAACCTAAATTAAATCCTAAAATACACATAAATAAAGAAGGCAACAAAACAATGCAACATCCCTTTCAGTCTGAGGGACCAAGTTCGCGCTCTCGACAGTGACTAGCTAAAACCGCTAGCTAACTCACCCTTTCTGATAACTTTACAACAGATTTTCCGCTTAACTGGCAACTCGCGAGATTGGCGAGATTCGAAGGTTACCAAAATAAGGAGTGAGAGTGACGCGTAGAAGGAACCGGGAAGCTGCGCTAGCCTCCGGGTGGGCTACCATAATGGCTATCATTTAGGTCTTCTCCGGATTTTTTGCACAAAAATGGAGTGATGGACCATCAATTTAATTTTACTGTACATGGGGTTTAACAGGTTAACATATGCGCGGGCGCCAGAGGAAACATTTCCGAGGGCCGCGCAGTTGGCCCGCGGGGCCGCACTTTTGAGAAAGCACTGTCTAAGGATATGGAATATGACAAGTATAAAGGAGAGATACCAACCAAAATGAAATACAGTAAATGAGCCAATGTAGATTTAAAGACAAATCCAAATAACAAATTGCAAATTGCCTGGGACCACGTGGTGACCAGCACATACACGGGTCTACGCAGCAAGGCCATTTACTAACTCTCTGAAACTGCACAAGAAGTTCTGATATTTCAGTCTAAGTTTTTTTTACTTTTGACTAACACAATATTTTGTACATTACTAGCCAAAGTTTTATGTTACAATTTACTTCAATACCTTCGGTACTGGCCATTATCGGTCATTTTAAGATAATAAAAAGTGGTTAAGTTATTTGTTTAGTGATGGAATGCAGAAGCTTTTGTTTTGGTTTTAATTAGGCAAAGGTTGGGAAATATGATGATGAAAAGATCAGTTTGCCCACCCACGCTAAATTGATAATGTTGGGTGTTATCTATATTGTTATTAAAAGCTGTTCTTTTGTTGTGTGTGGGATATCGTATTGTTGTCTTAATGTGTGTGAGAACTGACCGTTGACGCTCTTCTCGACATGTCTGCTACTCTCGTTGGCAGAGACAGAACGCCAAAATATACCCGGCTTTTGTTTGGTGTGTTTTGTGTGTTGTGTATTTATTTTACCTCTATATGTGTTAATATGTTGTCCTATTTCTCTTGCTGTGTTTTTATCTGTATGGAGCCAAGTTGGTTTTCTTTCTCCATTCTCTCCTCTCTCTCCCTCTCTTTTCCAACTAAGATAACAGCACCTTACAGTACATAGACTAACATGTCCATGTGTGGAGTTGTTTTTGTGCTGTGTGCGGGAGAGATTTTTGAACCTCCCCTGGCATCTCAGGTTGTGGCACGACATCAGCAATCCATCATACTGGGGAACGGGAAGGTGTTTGTCAACCACAGTACAGATGATTAGTCATAACACGAATTAACGAAGAGCGTCCAGTAACCGCGTCTCGTTACATTCCCCCCTTTTCTCCTTAAAGCGCACCAGTAACCTCCCTTTTACATTTACCCTTTCTAAAGCGCATAGTACAATCTGGGATGACCAGCCAAGTTGGCTTTCTTCAAGTCCTTGAAGTGTCTAGAACGGACAATATAGATCCCTCCCCTGAGGCATGGACACACCAGATCCCTCCGAGGCTATGATGACCTAAATATATATCCCTCCCCTGAGGCCATGGACACACCAGATCCCTCCCAGAGAACTATGGACCTAATAGATCCCTCCCCTGAGGCTACGGACACACCAGATTCCCTCCCAGAGACTATGGACCTAATATATCACTCCCCTGAGGCTATGGCCACACAGATCCCTCCCCTGAGGCTATGGACCACACTAGATCCCTCCCCTGAGGCTATGGAAACACACCTCAAACGTAATCACCAAACATGTCGTGCTGCCACCCATCCGGAAAGCTGTCCCGGCCCTGCTGCAAGGCGCCTGGTCCGCCTCCAGCACGACCCAGGTCCTGCAGACTCCCCAGGGGTCCGGGTGCACCTCCTTGGCCGCAAACGCCGCTCCAATGGCCCGCTCGTCTCCCGTCTCTTGCCGCTTGTCTTCTCCTCCTGCCGCTTGTCTCGCATCTCCCGCTGCTTCAGCAGCCGTGGCCCCTGGTCAGTTCCAGGCATAGCCACCCCCAACCGCGGGTTCCTCTCTTCGGTTCCTCTTCTTTCCTCTCGTCAATTTTTACTTTCCTCACTTGGTCGAATCCCACTTCTGACACCAATTGTGAGACTGACCGTTGAGCCGGCCCCGACCAAAGCACGGAGACAGAGGCAGAACGTCCAAAAATATAACCCGACGTGGGCATTTATTAAAACAATGTGCACAAAGTTCACACCGCCTCAATCCTGCTGCTGTTCACGTGAGCCCAGCCTGCAGCCACCAGGATCTCACACCCCCCCACTCAGCCCAACAAGAAACAGCACCTAAATACCCAGACTAACAAGACACAGGTGAGGGGGGAGGAGACAACACCGGGCACCAGGTGCACACAATCAGCAACAACATACATGGGGAACAGGGAAGTTGTCGTCAAACACAGTACAATGACTACATAAACACGTTAACGAGAGCTCCAATGACGGCGTCTAGTTACAATGTGTCTTTTTGCTTCTTTTGTTCCTTTTAATGTCCATTAGAGGGCGCAGGGCCATTACAGTGGCAAGGTGGCTCTGCTTCAAAGCCTGGGAAACCAAAAGGAAAGAAGAAATGTTCCTCCAGACAGAAATTTGATGTAAGTACTTATTGTCAGATGGTGATAAGTAAACAGCAGCTCTGTCAAATGTATTTCAAGTAACTGCTTAAATAATGTTTATTTTATACACTAGTGGCATTTAATCAATCAGTAGGTGCATTCTTGTTGCATCATTTTGATCTTTGTGTCTCTTGATTGCGCCCTCAGCATCGCTTCCAGCCTCAGAACCCCCTGAGCGCCGCCCAGCCGTTCAGCCCCCGCGAGGTGGGGGGCGAGGAGGAGGAGCTGCGCCTCAGTGCCCACACCCTGCTGCTGCCCACGCGGGGCCAGCTGGAGGCCCGCATGATGGTGACAGCCTTCGAGCTGGGCCTGGACAACATCACAGAAGATGCCGTCAGCAGCATGACCCATGCTGTCGAGGTTTGTATCAACTGTCTGCTCCTGTGAAAGGTGCAATGTGTAAGATATGACCAGAAGCAGTATGCTTGCACTCAGCCAGACAAAACCCCAACATCAGGGTGTTGATCCCAGGAGACTTATCTCCACACTGGATCCGCAATGTGTAGCAGAGAAACATAACAGGCACTTAATACCCAAAATAGTAAAAGCGTGGTACAGGAATAAGTCCTAAAACCAGAGAATTAGTTTCATTATTTTCCAGTTACCTCGTCTCGAAATCACTGATTTTTCGTTAGATTCCTGAAACAGGGAATGTAGTAAATACAAGCTTAAGAGATTATCACATTTTGATCTATGTCAGTAAATCCCCCACTCCTGAATCTAGAAGATTCTATGAATCATTCAAAAAGTGACTAAATGACACTACTAACCGTCATTACGCTTAACATAAGCCGAGTCAGCAATGGTGGTGCACAGCTATTTGCATTAGTTTCTTAATAGTCAGCGTCAGCTTTTTACTTATAGCTATTGTACACTTCAACTATTATAAAAGTGGTGTTAACATCTCGAGACTAACCTTCCTGCGAAAAAAATATATAAATATACACGTGTCCGCCACAGATCCTTATTTTGCAATGCTAACTTCCGTTTCGGTCTAGGTCATCACTGCACCAATCTAAGAAGCACGTTTCCATATTCAACTTTAACCTCTGAGTTGATCTCTCAAACAAGTTTCTACTTTACGCGTGTATTGAAAAGGTTAATGTCCCGGTTCTTGAAATTCATTCAAATGTAGTTGTATCTATCCTCAAGTAATTTGTAAGCAAATGTCTTTCATTTCAGAACAACCTCATGGAACTCTACTTGTTATTGGCATCATGTAATGAACATCCCTGCAGATAAGGGTGGTCCTTAAAATAACTGAAAGTCTAAGCTCCAAACCCCAGAATTCATTCTATTAGTCAAGAAAACTCTCCTGGTGAATGTTTTCCTCAATCTGACAACATGTACCCCTCCCTCATCAACCTTGAAGTGTAGCCTCAGTTGAAGCACCATGGCTGCTGGTGTGGCAGCCCATGAGGGGGGGGGAAATGTTGTCAGATTGAGGAAAAAATCTCAATCTGACAACATTTCCCCCCCCCTCATGGGCTGCCACACCAGCAGCCATGGTGCTTCAACTGAGGCTACACTTCAAGGTTGATGAGGGNTTCATTCTATTAGTCAAGAAAACTCTCCTGGTGAATTTTTTCCTCAATCTGACAACATTTACCCCCCCCTCATGGGCTGCCACACCAGCAGCCATGGTGCTTCAACTGAGGCTACACTTCA
>NW_011370640.1:538407-572173 GCF_000735185.1 Notothenia coriiceps
AAATGACAAAACAAGAATACAGTTTGAAAGGGGAGTGCTTTGTAAAATATCCATAAAGAAAGATCAGTTTACAGTTCTGTTTCATATGGGTGTTGAGAGATGTATTCATGGATCTCTTAATTTTGCTCTCCAAGTGCACCAGATTGATGCTTTTAACTTCAACATTCAAAAAAATAAATCTTCCCGGGGGAGCATGCCCCCGGACCCCCCGAGAGGAGGTGAGGACTCCCCTAGATGATATTAGGTCCACGGTGTTTACATGCTTATTTATACAATATGTGTGCTTATGCTAACATCATAAGACAAAAGTTGGTTCCGTGTTGAGTGAAGTGAGAACGCGCTAGAGTGAGGGGGGCCCCCAAGCCAAAGCTTGCTTAGGGCCCCCAAAAGTCTAGGGCCGGCCCTGGAAGGAACAGTTAGCAGTAGAAGTCGCATGAAGATTTTTCAAGTCTGAAGAGTTTCTCGATTGACTTCATGTTAAAAATGTGATTATGGGATATATCTCTGGAATTATGAAAGTTATGAATGAGAAAGTAATAGCCATCGATTCCCGACGGAGCTGAATGTTTTGATGTTTGAACGGAGTTTCTGCGATGGGGAATGTGGGAGCAGAAGAGGTGCAAAATAACCCGGCGGAATAATAATAAAGAATTTTGTGCGTAGAAGAACAGATAGTTGGAATGCTGTATCAGCATTCCCACAAAATGATTCAGAAGCTGATGGTCTGCATCATCAACATTTGAATAATATAAACACTCATCACAAATCAGATCTGACAACATCATGGCTGAGCGTTGGCTTAGAAGATGCGAGATTGAGATCACAAGGGGGCTGATCCATTTGTTCATGTAATTTGTATCTGCCTGCCTATTTACACCAGATCTTGACACTATAAATGCTAACTAGAGCTTATCAGTCTTTCTTTGGTGTCTATAGATTCCGGACCATGGCTTTGAGAGAGGGACTCAGGCTGCCTTAGGCAATGAAACAAGAGTGGCAGTAGGCATCAGGGTCGAGCTGAATAATTCAGCCCCTGGATCACAGTACATTTTCATATTCATATTTTTACTGGCACATTAATCTGAGCAATCCTTGCCTCCTCTGCCTTAATGCATCTTCCTCTTCAGACCCTATAAATATCCAAATCAACTAATGACTCCTCTTGAGGAATTAAAAAGGCATCATTAGCCAGCACCTGAAGGTTGGGTCTGATGTACTGTAAGGACTCTGTTGATGCTGATTAGAAAAACAGTCTCAAGGGTTGATCTGTATCACAGCAGAGTCATATGTAATGAGCAAACCTGTCGCACATTTAATGTACAGCATTTCCCTGTTCACTATTGTAAAAACATGAATAGTGTTACATTAAAAATGTATTAGGCTTCATCGTCTTGCATTATTATGTTGGCACACTATTTTACACAATGTACATTGGCTCCCAGACCATCCAATAGACTGTAGAGGCACACAGTAAAGAATGTATAATGTACATTGAATGTCTTTTTATAGGGGGGCAGCTTTAAGACTGAGAAACTCTATGCATTCCTTGTGACTGACATTTACATTACAAACATTGCAGCTCTGTACAAGTAGAAATACTGACAAAAAAAGTCCATTAATTAAACTGTATAACATTACTTAACAATTTGACTTACACAGTACTAGAGAAAAGTCATATTTTCTGTGTGTCATGTATTTTCAGCTCTGTTGATGCGGTCAGCAGGAAAACAACAAATAGTGTATTTTTATTTTAGAGGTAATGAATCCAGGCCAGAGCACAAATTAGCACAGCAAATCCAACAATTTGGACTGAAGAAAAATGGCAGTAATTCTCAAAAGCTTTCTTAAAAAATATCCCCCCTCCCAAGATAAACTACCTTAGAGTGCTCTCTTTAATAAGGCTCTTTCTTTGATGATTTAACTCTCCTTTGAGTAAGGTAGACCAAGAGAGGGATACATTTTATCTACTTTATTCTCTAGCACAGCTGAGACTTATAATGCTTGTGCAATGGGCAACAGGTGCGCAAAAACAAAGTACGGAGGGGGAGAGGGGGGAGAAGGAGGGGCACCGGGGAAGCAGCAGAGATGACCCACATTGGTGTGACTCGTTATGAATTTGCAATGATGCTGCCAGGCTTGTTAGCACGCGGCTGGTGAGCGAGGGGTGATGGGAGATGCACAGTCGGCTATCTCCGATAACCTCTCTGCAATTCTATTACACTTGTTTATAGCTCTTGGCAAACGGCACACCAAAGATACTTTAGCTTCCGAGAGAAGGGCAGGGTTAAAGGGGGACGACTACTTAGCATTTCACAAGGAGACGGAGAGGGCATCCTGAGCAAAGTGAGCATGCAGGGGAAGTGGGGAAAGAGCAGATTGAAAGATACAGATAAATCTGGGCCGACTGTTCAAGTACTGACGCATGGTAATAGGACCGAATAAAACAAAACAACTCTATGGGACAGACATGGGATTAAATGTTATTATGGATTATGTTTTTTTGTTCTAATCTTTCTGTGAATTTGAACCTGTATGTCCTATCCCCAGCGTAATTTGAGAGGATTTGTCAAAATCTCCCTGATCGGCATGAATATTGAGAACGTTTTTGAGTGATATTTCCTGATCCCATTTCAAGCACTGTGCCAGTTTGAGAGTTGCAAACTGTCACAGCTAATGTAAATGCAGAATTAGAATGAATGAATAATACTTTCAACTGTAAATTAACAACTCTTGTCTCACACACACATACATACTATTCCCTGAGGGTCTTTCTATGTCTGTGACTGTACAAGTAACGATGATTGTAAGCTAAACTCACAGCACTCCAACATGTTTGGTTTAGGTGCTTTGAATTGACATAATGAAGTTATTCAAATGAATACTGGTCCACAGGATTGAATAGGTGTTCCATATAATACATTATGATCATGTGTGTAAATTATATCAACTGCACATGCATTATGGTGAACAAATCCTCAATTGAACTTTCACTTTACCTCAGTAGTCAAGAATAGTGCCGACCCTGAACCAACAACAAAGCTGGCACAATGTAATTTTAAATTATATTGCTGAATTATTTATACATATAGGTTGTGTAACCTTATATTGGAGATGCTTTGAATGACCTGAAGCTTTGAAATTTCTCTGCCATCCTTTCCCTTTATCTTCCTGATCAAAGGCTGGATTATGCTTTGACATGATGTACATTTTTCTACCAACTTCCACAGCACAAGATGAAGCCATTTTCTACCGTCGTTATGGATTACAAATTTCATAGTAGTTCATGCAGAAATACAAATGAATCCATCCATGCAGCGTAGAAGGAGTGCCACTGCAAACAATATGAACATATATACAGTGATTACCAGTATGTATTCTAGTCCAAAAGCAAACTAGTCTTACATGACAAAGGTCCAGTGTAAACATGTCAGATAATTCTGTAAGACCGTGAATTTATCAAACTATGTAATCAAACAAAGAATCATTTCTGGTGATTTAGTGGCACCAATGCACATTTGCTTTCTCTGAGGGAGAAGCTGCTCTTTTTTACACAATTTGTACTTTTGTATTAAACAGAAGTCTGCAATACATAGACGACACAGACGGGTTGGGGGTGGATGTGGGGATGGACTGGCATGTTTGAGTTAATGTAACAGCAACATGGATTTCCAGTACAAAAATAAATAAATGAACATGTAATACATCAACCTGTGGCAGATATTGATGTGAGAAGGTTGATGCATTCAAGTTTCTCACTGCATATGGCTTTCTATCCTTAGGGGAGTGGGAGCATTTATAATGGGAGCTGCAGCATGTCTGGCCATGCTAAGATCATTTCTATTTCCACTATATCCTCACAGCAGGAGATAACCGCAGTGACCCACAATACGCAGGACCAAACCATGGTGTCGGCCTCACTCCGATGTGTTCGGCTCAATATGCATGTTTATGATGTTTAGTTGTTGTTGATGGGAGCTGAATACTTCATACTGCTTTTCCATTAAAACTGTTGTGATGGAAAACCACTGTGAGTGTTTAAAGCAGCTACAGGAATTGTCAGATTAATTAGTGAGGTTATGGGGATCAAGTACAATATATTTCTAACTAACCTCTCTATATTTGTATTTTGTTGGGTCAGGTTTTCTGTATGTGTGGGTGTTTCTCAATGTCGAGGACGCTTCCTTGGTAGCACATGTACCTCTGAGTCAGATGCTTCAGAACGAGATTTTAGGGGGTGTTACGAAACCGTGCCTGGTTAAAGGTTTAGAAACCACCTTTAACGGCGAAAGTAAATTCCGCCCCGGAGCGTATCCTGCGGTGGTGTACAATCGGACAAGGTGGTAAGAAGTAAAAGGCTCGATCCTTTCCTAANTCTTTACGTGACGTCATCAGCTCGCGCATCGCAGAATGTAAACAACACTGTATAGAGTGAACGTGTGGAGCTCACACGATAGAGAAAACACCAAGATGAAAAAATCTAATCCATCTCATTTACCGACGAACATTTCTACTAAAGACCGGGCAAAAAGTGGGGGGAAACTATTCTGCACCCCGTGCAACTGTGTGTTGGAGCATAAGAGAAAATCGACGGGGACGACCCACTTTGATTCATTCAAACATTCGAAAATGCTTTCTGCTGCTGCGGACAAGAAAGCCAAACAACCCACGTTCAGCGAGGCCTCAACCTCCAAAACCCTTTCGAGGGCTACAAGAAACGAAGTGAGTAGCCTACAAGATTGAAGCCGGTCAGATGACGAACGAGTAAATGAAAACGGAATGAGGCGGAGAAGTGTGTGTGTGTGTGTGTGTGTGTGTGTGTGTGTGTGTGTAAGATTAAAAAAGCCCAATTGCTTTTACAATAAATAAACATTGAATGTGTTTAATTGAATAGTAAAGGGGTTTAATGTTAGTGGCAGTTTGTGTGTGAGAGAGAATAAATAAGACAGCCCGATATTTAAAAAAATTTTATTCTTTTTCCCCGCATATTTAGCATATTTCGCAACTTTCCGCATATTTCGCAACTTCCTGCAATTTCACCGCATAAAATCACATAAAAACCCCGCAAGTTTAATCGCGTGATCAAGGATTTTAGCCCGCATAATAAAGGATTTTTGCCCGCGTTTTTCTGGAGGGTCTACCATTCCCCCTCCACACTCGTTGGTTTGGAACGGCACTTAATGTGGCGGACCCTCCGCGCAAACGGAGGGGTAGTGTGTAGGGGTAGGGGGTAGGGGGTGGTTTGGAATTGGGCCACTGTGTGTCTCCAGGCCTCACAATACCTGTTGAAGTGGTACTGAGGTGTCAAATCTTCTTGTGACATTCCTGTAAGGGACATATGCTCATGTATGATACTGGTCCTAGCATCTTTAACAGATTTAGCACTTAGTATTGAAACAACCAAAAGGAAACTTATCAAAGCATTTTTGATATTCAAATGAGCATATATTTTCAACCTATGGCCATAGCTCCATTATTAGTAAGCTCCTATTAGTAATTGCTCATTTTAAATGCTTTTAAAATAGCCTTTTATTATCAACCTCCTACTATAAATATTTGTTATCAGACTAAACCTTCATGTCAGGTTATAGTCCACCGTGTGTGAATGATGTCAGAGGAAGGCGGGACTACCAGTGATTGCTTCAGTGCAGGCCTGACTCATCTCGAACAAGCCTTCAGATTGTAGAGGAGGAGGCGGGGAGGAAGGGTTGGTTGAGAACAGAACAGCCAATTGCTAAATGTAATTGCAATAGCATGGTTTCAACCAGTAGAGGGCAGTTGCTTTACATATTTATGTAGAATTCTTTATATTAAAATGTAGACCTGAATACTTCAACAACACTACTAAATACCAATATACATAGTTTTAAAAATAGGTATGTGCTTTGGTTTTGAGAGATTATGGGTGTTTCTCAATGTCGAGGAGGCTTGCTCTGTAGCACATGTACCTCTGAGTCAGATGCTTCAGAAGCGAGGCAAGAATCCTTCCTAGCCTCGGAAAATGAAGAATGGTGGAACAGGCTAACATGTGTGCGTCATATGCGAGGCCCCGCCTTAAATGAAGCGCAATTTCCACCAAAGATTTGGAAATTGGTCCGTGCGCAAAGCATTGTGGGGATTTTAAGAGCGCGGAGTCTACACATGTGCAGCCTCGAAATTTCTCGCTACGAAGTACGCCGGCCTCGCTGAGACTGCCAAGGCACACNGTCCGTGCGCAAAGCATTGTGGAGATTTTAAGGTTGCGGCGTCTACACATGCGCAGCCTCGAAATTTTACGCCGGCCTCGGTAGAAATCCAAGTATCCTGGACATTGGAACAGTCCTTCGGCGGGACTCGATGACGTAGTATCCTTGAAATAGTGGCTCTGGAGCAGCTTTCCTCGACATTGAGAAACACCCTATGAGAGTTTTTTATTGGTCATTGGACATGCACTTAAATGTCCTTCTGAAACTCTTTTCTGATGCAGGTTCACCACGGTGTGATGCCCTCCCACACCATGTACGCCCTGAACATGGAGCGCATCCTGTCGCGGCTCTGGCACCCGAGCCACGAGGAACTAGAGCAGGACCACGTCCACCGGCAGCGCCTCGCCGCCAAGGAGGGCCTGCTGGTCTGCTGAGAGCCTCTGACAGGACTGTGTGTGAACTGTGGGTGTCATCAGGAACCAAACACATTGAATCCCATCATGGAAATGAATGGGAAACATTGTCATTTTTTGTACAATACCTGGAAAATCACATCCCTGTTGCACAAAGGGATGAAGCAAGATTCGAGCAAGATGAAACAAAACCTGTTGGACAGTGGACACAGATTTGGTCTAGCAAATTATTTTTCCTTTGTTCTTCCAGCCATATTGGCAGTTAACCATCATTTGAAACAGTTTTATAGTGAGAAACTGATTCTGTGGAAAATGTAGGATCTTCCATCGGCTACAAGCAGTGTTAATGACTTGGAGCACCACAACGTAGGCCTGTCACGATAAATACTTTGTTGGATGATATATTTTCCCGGAGATAATTCCAAAAACTGATGCAACTGAATAATTCATGCCACTGATATAATATTATAACATAATGCTTCCGAAAGCCAAAACATTTTTTAAATATATTCAGGCATCAGAAGGTGAACAAATATTTAAATATTATGAATAAATGAAAGAATATTAAACAAAAAACGCTCAACCACGTACTACGTCAAATAGGCCTAATGAGCAATTTCTGCGTTATTGAAAACAAACGTGCATGTAAACAATACCGGCAACATCAAAGCACTAGCAAAAATGATCAAACTAATTTCAGAATATCTTACGACAAGTCCATAACGGTAATATTATTGAGGTCTTAAACATATATTGTTTGTCTAATAATATGTCGACGATTACATAATTATCATGACAGGCCTACAAATACCGTTAGAATATGTCATTTCAAACAAACCACACTCAAGCTTTGTTTACATCAGGTAAAAACATAAAAAAATATATATGTACATTACACACAGCTGTTTCACTTGTTTTGGATGATTAGGCCTCATCTCAGGTTAAAGTGGGAGACAGCGCTTTGATGAGAGTAAGGTGAGGTCCCCTGACTCGATGCACCAATTGGAACGATGCAAATTTCAATTGTTCCGCCTTAACAGGTATGTCAATCAAGCGCTGTCAGCACAGGATTATTGGAGAGGTCTAATCGAGACATAAGTGAAAACACCTGGGTAGCTTCATTGTGGTTGTGTGGGGCTCTTAAAGGGGAATACTGCATAGATTTACATTTCCATATTTTTTTTTTTTTCTACAGCCAAGGAAAATGGTATTAATATTCATCAACATGAGCTACTTTCTCAAAGCCAGAAGGGTAAATCTCAAGCCTGGTGATGTCATCAGGTGGATGATGTCATCAAGGATACATTCTAGTCACTCCATAGGAAATGAATAGGAGACTGGTTTTCTGGACCCATTCAATGTTTATTTTATTTAAAAAATAGTTTAATTCTATCGTACTGTTCTCAGTTGTGAAACAGAAAATGTCCATTGGGTGCTCCTAATGTGTCTATAACATCTTCCACAATTCATTTTCCATGGAGCATGTTTACTAATATTTGTTGACTGTTAGATCAGAAGAATAACGGGTATGCATTTTGTAAATGGGTGTAGTTCCTCTTTAAAATGCCCCTTTTTGTCATAACACTCACCCCTCATGAATACACTTTTTTTTTTAAATGTCTTTAAAGTATTCCTAGAGCATTTACTGGTGTCTGGTTTAAAGGTCTGTGTGCATCCATCAGTGTTGGTCCACAATTTGTATGCAGATTAAGCTACATTTATTTTGTTATTTCAGTGCACTTGAAGATGTCTTATTGCCATGTTAGTGGGCAGCATCTAGTTCAGGTTGTATATACATTTGTACATCTTTATTTTCTACTAAAACCTTATTTTGTAACTCAACTACAGTGCAGAACATAAATAAATCTCATTTTTGTACAAGTAGTTTATAAATTGAGAATATTCCTTGCGTTAAAATACTTATTGTGTTCCTCGTACTACTAGAGCTTGTAAACAATTGTGCTTATGCTTAGGGTCCTCGGCAGCTGTAGTGGTAGGACGGTGAGTCACCCGTCCCAGTGCGCATTGTGAAGTCCTCTTGCCATATATGGCCTACTGCTGCTCACTTCCGACACCTCACCGTCCAATGAGCGGCCGAGTAGCTTCACCAGCCATTACACTGCACTGGTGACTCAATATCCCGTCCGCCCCAGTTCCTTCAATAACAAACACCTCTTGTAAATGCATTAACACACATTGAAGAGTAGATTATTCAGATAACACACATCACGCGTGTCCAACATTTTATTTCGTCCTATTTACATTTCTGAAGTGCTCAAAAGACAGCGTACAAATATTATTACAAAGTGTTATTTCGGGTCTAACATTAGTTACACCTATATCACAAAGTTGTATGAACATAAAGGTTAAGAAAGTAAGGCAGTTTTTCAGTCGACGCTACACACACCTATAAGAGTCCTTGCTAAAAGGTGTTTGACATGTTTTTGTTAGTGTTACTCTGTACATAATGTAGAGTCGCTGGTGGGATGCTCAGTGCTTGACTCGATAAGCTGCTACTTGAAAGGCGACAGTTCGTTCACATTGTCCATCTGCAGTTTGAACGAAAGACAGCCTCTGGGTGTCTGTGCATGGGACTTAAAACATTTTAAATGAGCTTAAAGTATTGCCACGTTACCTTGGCTTGACTGAATACAAATATCATTTAGTTTTGAGTGAACATTTTTAAAAAATGACAGAAATATCTAACAAGTCACATCAGAGTATAAGCTCTGTCCGTATTTGCTCTGTAGTAATTCATAATCGCACTGACCATTCACAAAAATTGTCAGTCTGTATAGTCTGCAGAAACTTAGTGGATTCAGCCTGAGTGGAAAATGTGTTGGAGAAATTAGCTGAGGCCACTCTAAGCTGCATTTGGTCCCCAAGAAATGTCCCTTGGATCTTTTCCCCTTGGCAGTCTAGTACGCTTGGAGCTGCTGCGTCAGAATAAGCTGGCAGCCGCTGTTGACGTGGTCCATGACCTTTTGCTTGAGCAGAGCCAGCTCGTCCCGGAGCACGTTAGCAGAGGAAACCAACTCTGTGTTTTGGTTCTTCAGGTTTTTCACCCTGTCCTCCAGCCGGGAGATTCTCTCCAGCTTCCTTTTCCGGCACTTGGACGCGGCCACCCTGTTCCTCATGCGCTTCCTCTCCGCTTTGATGCGCTCCTGGTTCTCCATGTTGATGGGGGAGAGCGGCGGGGTGTCGCCGGACATCTCGGGCACCGTCTGCGGCTCCTCTTTGAGTGCGGAGAGCCGCGCCGCCGCCCGGTGGTGGTGGTCCATGTGGTTGTGGGACGGGTAACTTAAAGGGGGGTGCCTCTCGCTGGAAGCAGGTGTAGACGCAGAGCCCACAGCCCGGCCGAAAGCCCCTAAGTTTGTGTACTCTGGTGGGTCGCTGCGCACCGTGCAGCTGTAGGGAACCCCGCCGCTCTCGGACGCAGCAGAGCCGGACACCATGCTGTTATTAGCGCCGGTCTGAGCGTCAGGGTGTCCAGCGGGGGGCTGCTGGTGGTAGTGGAGCTCAGCCAGTGCTCTCACAAACCCCTCCGCGAACCCCTCCTGCTCGTCAGTGATGTTCTTGGAACATACGAACTGAGTTGGGGTGGGAGTAGTGAGCCCGGTGCAAGACTGTATGATCAGTCTCTCCAGTTCAGGCGAGGCCAGCTTCAGTAAACCCACGTCCGGGGACGTCAGGATGTCCAGGGCCTTGGCGCTCAGCTGGGGCTTGAAGTTTTTCGGGTCGTTCAGGTTTAGCGTCATGGTCTGTTTCAGGGTTTTAGGGTTGAAGCCATACACCGTGGGCCCGTCATGGTGGGAGCTGGAGGCATTCACTGCTTCGTCGTAGAACGTCGCTTCCATTTTCCTTGACATAAAGTTTCTAAATGTAAACAACTGAAGGGAGGTCTATTCTCCTTTTTAAATAACAGTCGACTGTTCACATGTGTCCTGTGACTCCCTATCTCTCGACTGTCTTGTGATAGTGTCCGCCTATTGTTGAAGTTCAACTCACTTTGACAACTTCGTGTCCTGAGAAAACTTTCCTCTCGTGAGCCGCGCGCTCAACGACAAAAAGGGTTGTTCCCCCGCTCGAGCCTTCCGTGTTTTCACACCTGAAAATATCCGCTTTGATTGTTTCTCCTTCCCAATAAGCACAAACGGTCCTGAATAGGGATAATACTTTCTATCACTTCCAACGTGGAGACGAACTTTATCCACCTCTAAGCTGCAGCTCTACTGAAAATAACAATGATGTCATTTCTACGGCCTCTGATTGGCTGGAGACGGTAATGTGGGTGGGGTATGTCTAATGACATGCAGGTTGCTCTGACAACTAGCCATATCTCCGCCCCCCGCGGTGGCTTCTGGGATTAGGTAATGCAGTCGGTGGAGCAATGTACTCTGGGATTACGTAGTGCTTTTGAATATTTAGTTACCCGCTCAATTATTAGTTACCCAGCATCGTGAAGTGAGGGCTTTACCTTGAAAAACACACAGCAGAAAATCCATGTTCCTACATCATATGTTTCTGATAAGAAACGTCAAATTCTACAAATCATTAGATAAGAAAAAGGGTAAATTCCGTATCAAAGTCCATTGTCTATATAGGCTATAGCTAAATCTAGTTATGAATAAAAAATGAGTGCTGTTGGCTGTTAAAGTAGTTAGGGGTTAGGGATGGAAGAAAGAAAATTAGGTCACACCTGCAACAAGAGCTCTTTTGTTGTTTTAACAACGCATTTATTAAAATATATCCTTCCTATAAGCTTGGAGGACGATCTGTGTTAAGAAAGCACAATTTACTTTATTTGCCCAATTTTACATACTAGCCTATAAGAAATATGACAATCTTTTCCGTACCTCTCAATACACTAAACAAACGCACAGTAGCCTATACAGAAATATATATAAAATCAACTAAAATACACTCCATAACCTATATAAACTGAACTGCTCCTGTAAACTGTACTGTATTATATCATGTTGTAGTATAATTTACCACTGCAAGGAGATTGATTCATATTTATTTACAGGTCTAAATATTTAGCCAAATTCAATCAATCTTTATTTAGAATTTGAGGAAAAATGTAGGGAATGCAACATTTTCTATGTAGAGACCAGTGGCGTAGCTGTGGGTGGGCCCGGGTGGGCCTGGGCCCACCCACATGCACGTCTGGCCCAACCACAGCCAATCAGCGCTTCATAGCGCAGAGCCGGGAAGCCCAGAAGGAAGTGCCACAAACTGCAGTTCATCTAGTGGCCGACAGGGGATGGATGCAGAAAGGAGCAATTCCCATAGACCCCCATGTTAAAATGCCCAACTTTACAGCAGAAATAAACATGTTTCTAGCCTGGATCCAATAAAACTTATTCTGGATATAGTCAGATTCCACCTTCATGACAATGGAACAGGGAGTGCATTTTTTTACCGTGAGTTTTTATAGTAAGTAAAGTAACTTTTGCCGTGAGTGAATGAAAGTATTATTTCTTCTTGAAGTCTGCAGTTTAGCGTGTACACATTTGCTGAATATGAGTGTGTGCCCATGTGCGACTGTCAAGGATAAACAACCTGTGGCCGCCGATATATATATATGTCATATGTATTATTGCTACACAAACATTACATTGCAGTTGTAGTGTCGCCAACTCCGTTTCTAATATGCAAAAAGACAGCAAAATGCTTCTGATTATTTTTAGTATTTTAGATCTTTCCAGACGAGAGATCTCTCTCCCCCGTCTGTGTGCGAGGGGGCGGGGCGGTTTACACACACGCAGCTGCTACATGCAACACACACACACACACACGGAGGAGATGGCGGAGAGAACGCGCTCCGAGGTGTGGTTAAACTATAGCCGTGTCGATGTGGACAATGCTCGTTACCAAAAGTCAGTGCAATAAGAGTTTAGCATGTAAGGGCGGTAACACAAGCAATTTGTCAAAACATTTAGCTAAAGTGCACCACATTCAGACGGAGAAATGCACCGGGTTCGACTGTCTTTCTAGTAGCTCTGTAGCCACATCCACGAGTAACGTTTCCACGTCAGGTGTTATGTATGCTAGCAGCAACACACAGAGTTAACTACATTATACAAACATGGGTTTAATGGAGGTAACTTGTTTTGTTAAAGTTTCATAATTCTGTTTACAGTTCTGTCTTCAGATTATTTAATACGATTTGTTAAAACATTGTTGTTTCTTTTGATGTGAAATATTATGTATTTAATTTAAATAAAAGGCAATGTTAGTTTTGTTCACAATTTGTTTAGTAAGTTTACCTTATTATTTTTTTGAAAAGAACCGATAAAAGTACCGTTAAACTAAAAGGACCGGATCGATAAGCGCTATCGACAAAAGTTAAAACCTTAACGATACCCATCCCTGTCAGTTGTACACACATTCTGAGGCCGCTGTGCCTATGTTTTTATTTTCACTGCTAATTTATGCTTATGTTCTATTAGTGAATTAAAAAATCATTAATGAAGTTTCAGCTCAGACCCCACGCTTAGTCTCCCCCTGGCCCACCTGCATTTCTCCAGGCCCACCCACACAATAATTCCTGGCTACGCCACTGGTAGAGACAATAACAATTAACCAGGTGACAACACATTGAAAACAGAACACACATTAAACAGATAGCCTACATTCAATAGCGTAGTAGTTTGTGATCATGGTTTTAAAATGACCAAGATACAATCGTGTTAAGATTTTATGGTGTTGTAAATTGTGTAGCACAACAACTGAAAGCAATTTTTTCACATTAAAATAAGTATTCTAGAGGTAAGACCGATATAATACAGTCCACTATGATTACAAGTCACTATAAGGAGTCACTGCTTTAATTCAAGTGGAAAAAACATCATTACATCTAAAAGGTTAGAGTGAGTGAACAGCAAATATTGCAAAACTTGACCTAATGAGTTGGTGGTGGTTTATAATTTTGTCATGATTATTGTAACAACGAGTTATGTACATTTATGATTGCTTTTTAATATAATTTTAAAGTTGTAAAAGCTTTGAATGAATGGATCAATTCAACTCATTGCATTTGTTGTTTATTGAAAATATCATGATATTAGCTTTTAATTACAAAAAAACGCTTTTGTTTAAGGTCCATTTGATCTTTGCTATACTTATTAAAGCTGCATCATAGCCTTCCTGTGCAGAAAATATATATGAATAGTTATGTGGTTGAATCTCATAGGTTAACTAACGTGAAGCTGCACTAATGACTGAAGGTCTCTACAGCTGCAGTCCAGTCCGTCTGGCCTCCCCCATTGTATTATTCAACATGTTCTCCTCAAGCCAACTATAAATAAGTTAACAGCTCCAGACAGCCTGGGAGAACCAGAGCTGCCTGAGGTCAACGCTCTCCAGATGACATGCTGTCCTCACAACACGGCTATGCAACACCCATTTGGAAGTATTTGACACCCTGGAGTAGAAATCCAGAGCTGGAATTCTTCAGAAACTTTTGTGTCAAATACCACAGCTGTAATGAAGGCAAAGAAACAAGGCCTACATATTTTCATTCTTCTACACTATTCTTGTAACATGACAGATCTACGGAGGAGTATAAGGGCCAGGCATCAGAGAGACAAAATGAGGAGTAAATATTTGTATATTTCTGGGGCTTTCAGTATGTTTGCCACTGCCAGGCATGAACTAAGTACATTAAGGATGATGTTCTTTTATAGGGGGGTGCATTTCCAGGAGTAAAGCCAAAATCATGAGTTCAAAAACCTTTTTCAGAACAAAGTCCAAATGTTTAGAAAATTGTTAAAAGAGAAATAATGTTTTAGAATTTTGAGAACGAAGTTGAAATACAATTTCAGGAACATAGTTGAAATGTTGTGAATGAAGTGAAGATGCTGAAAAAAAGGATGAGATGTGAATACAGTCAAGATGTCCAGAAAAAAGTTGCTAGTTGAGAACAAGGTCGAAATGTCGAGAATAAAGATGAAATGTTGAGAATAATGTTTGGAAATATTAACAATTAAGTCTAAATGAAGAAAGTTGAAATGTCCAGAATAAAGTCAAGACGCTGAGAATAAATTGGAGATGTGAAACTATAGCATTAGCACCTAAACTGAAAGTCTGACTTCATTCTGGACATTCCAAACAAAAATCTCCTCTCATTCACTTCCCTTATGCCTGGCCTTTATACTCCTACATACAAGGCAGCTTCCAATATAACAATAACTAATCTGCACCCGCTCTGTGTCTCTCTGAACACCTGGCCCACTGAGGACTATTTCCCTATAGAAGCGCCGCTGTTCCCCTGCTGTGTCCTAGCTGTGTCCCGGCTATCCTTCCTGTCTCTCGGTCAGTTTGTTCCCTTCTGCTGGCCTGATGGGGTCGCTTTTAGATAACAGCGTTTCCTCCTCCCTGCCCGGGCCAGCTGTTTCCACTGCATGCAGCTTTCTAATCAGTAGTTTGTCCTGTCTTCCTCCCAACAGGCCTGCTTTTGTTGCAATGAGGTGGGACAGTCCAGGGTCCTTGGTAACATCCCCACCTTTTCATGAGAGCAAAAACACAGAGAAAGACTATATGCATGTGTTGATGTACTATCAGCGAAAAGTGTTGGTTAGGCCTGGAGCAGAGACACCACACACACACACACACACACACACACACACACACAGAGAGAGAGACAGATTTCAAACACTGTCCGCACAGTGTTTGTTGAAGACCATCTGTTTCTTCCTGTCCTGCTGCTTGGTTTTCCTCTGTACACCATCTCTGCTGATGATTCCAGGTCAAAATCAAAACACGCTATTCACAGCCAGCAACACTTCCTTTAGACAGCTGTTGATCTCCTCAACAAAAACATAATAGGGGAAAGTGACCAGGCGTGATGCACACAGGAACGTTTGACAATTCTTGGTCAAAGCTAATGTTTTTGATGGCAGGTTAATGTCTATGCCCTTTGGCAACAAAGCCCTGTTGAGGCCCTGAGAATACACACTATGGTAGAATGGCCTGCTCTGTTCGCCAGATGTGCCTTTTCGGAAATGATTGGTCTGCTACCATTATCCCGCAGAATATTAGAAAAAGTGCCAGACAAAACTCTTCGCTTACTAAATGGTCATGTGTGTGTTCTGCAACTTAAGCATGGACTTTGTTTCATAAAGTGTCAGAGAAAAGTTGTAGGAAGTGCTTTAAAATGTTTGTGATCAATCAATTTGTTGCCCCAGTATCCTCCCATCAGGCAATAAATAATGTTATTCAATGTTAATGAATGAAACGCTTGAAAATGAAATAGGTTTTTTCAGTGTTATTTTAAACAATTTTCAGTGTTATTTTATACCATATGATATGTCATGCTATCTCCCATAGTAGTCAGAAATGTAGCATACTTTGTCTACTCTAGAAGATTCAGACTGGTGTTTGTGTTGGAGAGTGAAATGTCCGTTGCCGATTAGTCTTCTCAAAAGTTGGACGACACAAACAAAACATATCAAGGGAAGGACATGAAGACTATAACGGCATAATAATTACTATTATTATAATGATTAAAAACGACCATACACCAGGGCGGTTATATGATGTGTTTCGGACTTTACACGGCTCAGTGATATTGCTCATCGCAAAATCGAATTTGCTCTTTTTGGTCTTTTTCGCTTTCCGTCGCAGCCACAGATTCCAGCACAAAGTACGGTTTTCAGAAACTCAAAAGTGGTGTTTTATATTGTGTTCTTCGCTGAAATTACATTTTAATCCGCCGGTAAGTTCAGAGTTGTGTTCGTGGTGATGTAAAAACGTCACACCTGTTTTACATATTCTGTTGTGTGCATTGAGAAGTTATTCTGTGCAAATGATTGGTAGAAAATCTCTGTTGCTGCAGCGATATCAGATCAAGTTGGACAGTGTCTGATTCTCAGAAACATACACATTTAACAGTAATGTACTCTGTATGCGTTGATATCTCTGCTTACTTCTATCTATTTCGAAACCGTCCATTTATTGTTGACTTTGACAATGTAACCTGGTTAATAATCAACCCTGGGGTCCTCTGCTCTCCCCCCTCTTTGCATGCAGCTGCTGTCCTCATGGCAGAGGTGTACTATGTGGGGGTGGATGTGGGCACTGCCAGTGTGAGGGCGGCTCTGGTCACCAGGGCAGGCCGGGTGGAGAGCACCGCAGAGCAGCCCATCAGCATCTGGGAGCCCCTCACCGACCACTATGTGCAGTCCTCCACTGAAATCTGGGACAAATGCTGCACTGCTGTCAAGGTAGGCTGACCTCGGAGAAGCCCCCTCCCCAAAATGTGTTCTGTAGTTGTACTGTGATGTAGGCTAACACAACATAAAAGGGATATTTTTTTTATATTTCAAGGTTGGTTTTGTTTATTTTTGCATTCACATTAACCTTGGTACTAAGACTGGGGAGCTGGAACCTTCAACTATTTATCCATTTCTATCAATTAAGTTACTTTAAGTGTATTTCGATAATGTATACTTTACTTTTAGCTAATTTAGAAAATATTTAAATGGCAAATGGTTAGCTAAAATAACTTCCTATTTGAACCGTTTATTCTTGACCCTTACCTAATTATTCATATGTTTATCCATAACTTTAAGCTAACATTTTATCTTTTTATCCAGTACATTTAGCTAATATCTAAACTGTTTATTAAGTTCTTTAACCTAAAATTGTAACTAGTTTTCGTCATTACGTTTAGCTAATATTTCAATTTTTGTATCCATTACTTTAAAGGTCCCATGTCATGCTTTTCCGGTTATTACCCTTCCCCTTGTGTGTTAGGTAGCTTTTTATGCATGTAAACGGTCTGCAGAGTCACAAACCCTCAAAGTACACCCTGTAGCGAGTAAAACTCTCACAGAAAAGACCTGTCTATGCTGCCCCAAAACGCTTTGGAGGTTTTTCTTTTTCCATTTTTTTCTTCCGGGAACCAAGTGACGTAACGACGATCCAAATGGACCAATCCGTGGAGCTCCTCACACACACACACACACACACACACACACACACACACACACACACACACACACACACACACACACACACATACTCACTCAGCCGTATCTTTTCTCAGCCACGATACTCCGCAGAGTTTCGCTGGGACACACTCAACCTTATCTTTTCTCAGCCGCAGCTGCGTGGATCTCCTCTCACAGTTCGCCACACTCTCACGTGTGTGTGCTCAGGCTGAGTTCAGGCTGAGTTCCTCTGTGTCTCGCTGTCTCGCAGACCCCACGCAGCAACCAGGAAACGGCACCAGTAATACAGCTCACACTGTCGGCTCCTCAAGTCTCAAAGGGCGGAGTAGCGAGCCCCGCAACGTCCCGCCAACGCGGCACCCAGACCCCACTTAGCATTTTCATCTGTTTGTCATTACTGGTGTCATTTGGTATCTGGTTGCTAACAAACGCCATTGTGACACATAAACACACATCAGAGCACAGTGGGCTCATAGGGATCGGGGGGGCAGGAGCTCCAACAAGGCGTGTAGGACAGAGAGTGAATACACATACTATACAGAGATGCTGTATGAGAAAACCAATGCGATTAAAATCTATTCTAGTATGCCTCAACAATGGAATTATGATCAGTAGAAATGGCCATGACATTGGACCTTTTAAGCTAATATTTCAGCTATTTATTAATTCCTCAATGGCAGCCTATGGCTTTAAGTTTAATTGGTGGGAGGTGTGTTTGTACAGGGAGCATAGTTTTTTAAAAACACGTCTTTTCTCTTTTTAATCTTAATTCCTTTTTCCAAATCATATGTTCTGTAAAAATAGTTCTCCTGCTTAACAGTCCAAATATTCCCTGGCAACCGTAAAGGTAGTCTATTAGTTACAAGTTCATATGGTTGGAGTTCATTGTTATTGTGTCGCAAACATTTGTTAAACTACTAGCTAATGTATTCATACATGTCCTCCTACAGTCACACCACAGGCATTTAGGTGTTAAAGCATAATATCATATCTTTTATATTTGTTCCAGAGAGTTACCCAAGGTGTGGAAAGGAGTCAGGTACGAGGGATCGGCTTTGATGCCACCTGCTCTCTCGTGGTTTTGGACCAAAGCTTCCAGCCTGTGCCAGTCAGTCAGGATGGTGAGTGAAACATTAGTTTTACTCTTACAGTCTGACCTTTAGTCTGTAGCCCACATAGCACCAGAGGTGGGAAGTAACTATGTTCATTTACTCAAGTACTGTAACAAGTAAATGTTGAGATACTTGTGCTGAACTTGAGTATTTCACTTTCTTGCTCCTTTGTACTTCTACTCCACTGAAATTCAGATGTCAATGGTGTACTTGCACTCCACTACATGTATTTAATACCTTTAGTTACTTTACAGATTTGTATTAATGATGTGAAATATAATCAACACTTAAATCAGACTTTACTTACACCTGGAGTAAATTCAATAATAATCAAAACATATAATATATATTATTCTGAAATGGACCAATTTGCAGTATGACTAATTTGACTTTTGGTACTTTAAGTATATTTTGATGCCAATGCTTTTGCACTTTTGTTTGAGTGATTGCAGGACTTTTACTTGTAACAAAGTATTCCTACACTCTGGTACTTCTACTTTTACTCAAGTACAAGATCTGAGTACGTCTCCCACCTCTGCATAGCACTCATATGTTTTGCTCCAGGAAAACATCATGTATAATAGGCGTGAGATGAAATTAAGATTTCCTGACCAAAATAACCATTACTGATAATTTCCTAATCTTAAACTCTTAAAAACGACACTATGCATACTGGAGTCACTTTGTGTTCAGAAACAATTTTTTTACTTAAAAGATATAAAATGATAGGACACTTTTTTATTTTGTGTAAAACAATCAGTCTTAAATAAGTTGATTATAAACTATAACGCCCCTTGGATAAATAAAAGTTAGCAGCATTCTGCAAAAATAGCAGCACTGTGAGTCTGTTCTGTATTACATGATCAGTAGTGTTTTCTTAATTTGGATCAATTTCTCACTTCTGTACCATGAGCTAGACAACACTGAGGTGAGGATATTAAAGATTTATCCTGACGAGATCAATTTCTTTTGAGGTTTTTGAATTGTGATCCTTTATTGCCTGTATACAGCTACACTTAGAACAATATATTGGATTGTTAAGTTTGAAATGAATTTTGTTTTTTTAAATGATGAATGTATTTTGTTTTAACTAGAATGGATTTTCTTTATAGAGTTTGTCGTGAAACCTTTCAGTTGTTGAGTTTAACTTGTGCAAGTTGTTTTAATTAATGTAATGGGATAGCTTATTGATCCCTGAAGGTAAAGCCCCTCCTCCACAGCAAGGTCAGAGGTCAGGGTCAGCGACAGAACAGATCCCCAGTTCTGAGTTGGTCATTATTCATGTATTGGTTTTTTTCACTTAAGGAAGATGGAGCAGGACATGACCCAGGTAGACAGGTTAAATTATTGATTATATTTAGATATTACAAATATATCACAACAGAATTGCTTATCATCCACTAATATCCACATATTTAATATTATAATTTCATCTGTAATATTCAGTGTATTAAGTATAAACTAGGAATTAATGCTTATGGCAAAATCCTAATCAGGATTATTTAACATCATTGCTTGCTGACTTTGGAAACATTATGCATTTTTTTGTATTTCTTTGTAATTATTATTATTTAATTATAATTTAGTACAAAAAAATATTTAAAATAATTTAAAAACATTATAATATATTACAGAATATATAAAATAAATATAGTTTCACATTTAAAATCATAATATTAAGTTAACGCATTCAAATAAATTAAATTAACTACAGTATGTTGTCACTGAAAACAAATAAACATTAAAGACGTAAGATACATATATTTTAAATAAGTGAGACCAATACAAATTAGATCACTAATTCCACAAAGTACTGAAAACTACAACATATATTCCGTTTTTTTTACTCTCAGTATTACTAAGAGTCAAATGTGCAACGCTGTAACATAGGATTTAGAACACAAGACAAACCGTGAAATGTAAAGATGGCACAATAGCCGTTTCATCTCAATAATCTTGCTTTCATAACTATTTGAAACCAAATTTAAAAAAAAAAAGATTAGATTTCATCACCATGTTGTAGTATGAGCTGTTATTTTGCATATCTTATTTCCGTTTTGCTTTCACTAAAACTGATCTCCCCTTCCTCTCTTCCCCAGGTGACCCACAGAGGAACGTGGTGATGTGGATGGACCATCGCGCTGCAGAGCAGGCCGCTCGTATAACCAGCGCCGGCCACGGGGTCCTCAGCAGGGTGGGGGGGGTCATGTCGCCAGAGATGCAACCCCCCAAGCTGCTGTGGCTCAAAGAGGTGAGAGGTGAGCGAGGTCACCACAGGCGCCCTGATCTCTGTTTTACTGTCGCGGTCTGTGTGAGCTGCTCAGCATGTGTGTGCTTTTGTTTTAGTATTTTTTTATCTTGGGAAGCTTCCTGAATTGTTTGGTTGTTGAACTCACGCTGCCATTACTTACTGATCAGGCCTTCTGAAAAAAACAATTTCTCCTTTCAGAATCTAAGAGAACGCTGCTGGAACCAAGCTTCTCACTTTTTGGACCTTCCAGACTTCCTGTCCTGGAAAGCGACTGGCTCTTTGACACGGTGAGCTTCTTTATTGGATGATAGTCATTAATACTATCTGATCGTTAAAGCCTGTTCTGTTCATTGTGTAATATGTGTTTAAAACATGCAATTCAGAGTGGAATTCAAAGACTTGACTACAGTATTATAATAGTGATTGAAAAAAACTGTTGACTGAGACGAGGTTACCGAAACTTAAATTGTGTTGGCAATGCGTTTGAAGTCACCAGAAATAAAGGCTCCCAACTTTTGCCCCTCTCTGTAACAAAAACAAACGACTGAGTGACAGGTGCAGGTGATTCTAATTACAACACACCCACAATAACCAATAGTGACAAAGTGACAACCCAAACACATTCTGTGCACCTTCTCTGTGGCTTTGACCAGAGGTCGTTAAGGTTACCTCATTTTGTGATTCACTGAGTGCGTTAACGGACATGATAAACCCTTTTTCCTCCAAAATAATGGTTTAGTCATTGGTTTTTCGGTTTATTTTCTGGTGTTTCATGGACAAAGTCATACATTTCCCAGAAGGCATGGTTAGGTGGTAACAGCTTTTTTTTTTTAAACATTTCTTCATCTCAAACCAGAGATTGGAATCAGTAGAAAGACATTTTTAGTTTCAAGTCTGTTTTGAGTTTTTCATAATAATCAGCAAGGTCTTATCGCTGCTGTCTGACTACAGTCTAATGGCTTAAGTAGCGCCTATTAACTGTATGTTTTGTACATTAACAAAAAATAATAAATGTCCAACTAATAACTATTCATGAATGTTTCGCAGGTCTTTGTGTACTCTTGTGTGTAAGTGGACTTATTGCCCTTCTGAAGGATGGGACGCTGGTTTCTGGACGAGCATTGGACTGGAGGATCTCCTGGAGAACAACTATTCCAAAATAGGTAAAAGACATTGACTAAAAAGCTTCCTACTGATTGTATATTCTACCATTTTAAGAAAAACATCCACACAGGAGACCTTATTTGATTATTTAAGCTGTTTTCTGTCCTCCAGGCAACGTGACGTGTTCTCCAGGGAGCCCTCTGGGGGATGGCCTCTCCCAGGAGGCAGCAGCAGATTTGGGTCTAGAGACAGGAACTGCAGTGGGGGCTTCTCTCATTGATGCTCATGCTGGAGGCCTTGGTATTACATCTGAAACCTGTTTTTGAACCACTCTTCTCTTTAATTATACGTAAAATAGTCAACGGTTCTTTCCAGGTGACACAGCTTTAAGTTAAACATTTAAGCGGATATTTTGTGGGCATAAATGTAGACATAGTTGGGGGGATGGACAAGCTCATTTCCACAGCACATGGAATAGTCGTCAGTTTCTTGTGCAAAAAGAAAACAATTCTGACCCAAAGTCTAAAAACAAAGGGATCATTCAAAATCAGCATTTCTCAAACCTTTTTGTATAACGTACCTCCATTTGTAACATCCAGTCATTTAGCCTGTGTCTATTCCTCACCAACGCTGCTGTGTACTGTATCTGTTAGCACGTTGTTAGCTTTAGGGCTGACGTTCAGAACACCGCACCATCTGGTTTTGTTTTGGCAGATAAACTGCTCATGAACCCTGACCTCTGACCCCTGGCAGCGACCTCTGCCCATCACACATTGTCCTTTCAGTCAGAGGCTGAAACACTCTGAAGCACTTTCAGTGATCGGGCCTGTCACACCCTGTCACACAAGGGTGGATGAACCCTCCACCCTTAACTGAAACCAGCTTGATAAACATTATTTCAGCAGTTAGTGTCAGTGCCGCATGCCATGTGAAGGTTAGAGAAGCGCATCAAAAGCTTTTTTATCTGCAAATAATTTGTCCATGAACAGGAGTGCTGAGGACAAACAAACAAAAAACGTGTGTTTTACCCTGCAAAATACGTGTGATTTCCAGGTGTGATCGGTGCAGATGTTAAAGGCTTTAACTTGCCCTGTGAGCACCAGCCAATCACATCACGCATGGCGATGATCTGCGGGACATCAACCTGTCACATGGCGGTTAGTGCTTTACTTTTCACCTGCTGGAGAATGATCCTAAATAAGTGTTTTATAGAAATGGTGAGAACTCATTTAAAACATACAATAGCTTCTATACTAATACGCAAGTATGCAATTTATTCAAAGCAAACTGAATAACCCCCTTTCACATGATGATAATGAAAGGGCCAGTATTTGTATTTATACCATATTTATTCAGTTTTTCTTTTATTGTTATTGAAATTCAATTATACTATAGCTGTATATTGGACGAGTGATTCATTTCAATGCATAAATAGCTAATTATTTTGCCTTAAAATGCTTCTGTATTTATTAAATCTATTGTAAATGTTTAGACTGATGAAATTAATGTTTTGAGACCATTTAGTAGTTAGGGTTGGATTAGTTTCAGTGTATTTAGTTAGTGTTAGGCTTTTTTCAGCTTGTAAATGTTTCTGTTTAATACATGAACTCTCAATTTATATATGACTTAGTAATAAATATTGTATATTATTTTTGTTTTGTTGTGTAAATGATTAATCGTTTGTTTGTTAAAGTTGAAATTGTAGTTTTTTTGCAGCCTTTTACTTCAGCTGTGCTTATCTCCTTGTAGATTGCTCATTTGAATTTCTTATTTACGTGCATCAGATCAGCGAGCAGCCTCTCTTTGTGCCGGGGGTGTGGGGGCCCTGTCTGTCTGCCATGGTGCCGGGCATGTGGCTCAACGAGGGGGGACAGAGCGCCACAGGAAGGCTGGTCAGTGCACTGTTGAGCTTTATGCAGGATTATACTAACCAAAAACGGTATGAAGTAGACACAAAATGTGTGCAATCCCTGTTTGAATGTACACAAAAGACACCCAGACGTGATTCAGCCCTCTGCATGAAACGTAAAGCCTCACTTGTGCTTTTCGAATTAAAACATGTGGGTTGTTTTTGAAAATCTGAAGAATTAACCTCAAGACCTTTTTTATTAATTATATAATAAAAATTGAAGCAAAAATAGAGACAACCCAATGCCATTAAAGCATCAAATCATGCATTCTGTTATATTGAACTTTGATTCTAGATTCCCACATGTTATTTTCATGATTTCCTGATTTCCAAAGTCAATGATATCGCCTACCCTCAACATATCCGAGACTGTGAAAAAAATATCACCCTCACATTTTTTATTTAGGCAACAAAACAATTGTTTTAATTAAAAACAACAGTAACATTATGTAAGCAGACGGGCATTTGAAGGGTTAACATAAAAAAAAAAACTAATATTGTGTTGTTATCGGGACTGAAAGTGGTTAAAAGATTTAAGATGGTGAAAGTGGAATAAAATATTAATATTTGATATATTATTTTTATGTTTTGACCTCTAAGGACATCAGAGACTAACTTAAAGTGAGGCACAAGGGATCAAATCAGTCTGTTTATTTTTATAATATCAATTGAAGCTCTAGTTACTTTACATAGGAAACGGCAAATATTGTATACGGTAGTTTTAACAATGAATTGAATCAGCAGTTGCAGCATCACAAGCCTGTGTGTCATCAGCCGCATCATCTGTAATCCTCTCTGTGAGTCTGCTCTCTCCTCCCTCAGATGGAGCACATGGTGAAGGGCCACGCCGCCTACACGCAGCTCCAGGAAGAGGCACGGCACAGGTCAGCTGATGCTTTACTGAAGCGTCTCCCAAAAACATTCACAGCTATCATCCCTGTTCTGCTGACGTATGATAATGTTCTGTAAGCTTTGGGAAGATAATAAGCTTAGTGAGGTTGTGGGGTAAAGACCTAAAGACCCACTTGTAGTTGAATGACATTTCTCTTTTTTTCTCTTTAGGTATTGTGTTATTATTTCAGCATCTGTTCACGACTTTGTTGAATACATACCTTGAGACTTGGAATTATTTTTTGCATTTATTATGTATTCGTTATTTTCCCTTAATGTCTGAGGTCTTAGACCAAAAACAATGTTTCTGCTAACTTTGTTTTATTATTCTTTATCTGAAAGTAAAATATATTGAAAAATAAACATTCTGTGAAAGCTGCAAAAGTATTTAACGGTTTTATTTTCTAAACATTTACTTAAATTTAAATAAAAGTTGTAAATCATTTCAGGCAAAACACTTCTGATTTTACTACTGTGCATATTCTCTGCATTCACTTACTTGTTACTTGCTCATTTCCCCAGATTTCCCTTAAATGGAGAGAACCTGTACACCTACCTGAACAGCCACCTGAGTTCCATGGCTGACTCTGGATCTGCTATGGACCTGCTGGGCTCCAGCCTTCACGTGTGGCCAGACTTCCACGGCAACCGGTCGCCCCTGGCTGACCCCAACCTGAAGGGCATGGTGAGAGAACAGGCTAACTTCGCAAAAACACCACAGTAAGGCTCATGGTCAGTTCTCATCTCATAAAATACAAATGTAGACTATTAATGGATTTAACTGATGAGATAACTTGATCATATTTAAGCCTTTAGAAGAATTTTGGAACTTTGGACAGCACACGGCTAGCTGTTTCCTCTGCCTCTACTCTTTAAGCTAAGCTAACTAGCTCCCAGCTCCAGTTCCATACGTAAGAAAACAGACATGAGAGAGGTATCACGCAAATGATAGAACTAAACCCCAAAATATACTTTTATACTCTTCTTTTAAAAATACTCTAACCTAAATATATAATGTAATATAATCACATACAGTAAGCTAGCAGCTAATTACATCAGCTCACTTAGTAAAGCACCACAATCAATACTCATCTCATACAAAAATATAGATCTACTTCAGGATTTCACAGAAGTATAATCAATGCAAAGAAAAAACTTGAGATTATTTATGTGTTCAGTTATCTAATGATTATTTCCAGGCCAGTTCTGTATTTCCTGGAAGGGAGCTGATAACTGCTGCGTATTGTACTGAATCACTGCTGATTTCAGATACCAGAGCCTGAATGATGGCTCTGCTTTCACCCTCCCTTTTCTCTGCTGACTCCTACTCTTCAGCAGTGAGCCATTTTTGCTGGAATGACTCCTTACTGTTTCTCAGGTGATCGGGCTGCCGCTCTCCAGAACCCTGGATGACTTGGCTCTGCTATATCTGGCCACTATACAAGCCCTGGCTGTGAGTGTTTTTATTTGGAATCACTTCAGTCAGATATCTTAGTATCTAAAAGGGCAAAAGCAGGTTTGAATTGTAACTGGATTATCTTTGGATCGGATTTCAGCTTGGTACGCTTCATATTCTGGAGGCCATGAAGGAAGCAGGACATGACATCAGGACCCTCTTCCTGTGTGGCGGGTTGAGCAAAAATGCTCTGTATGTCCAGATTCACGCTAACGCTACAGGTAACTAGTAACAATGACAGGTTTTATATTGTGGATGACAATATATTAACAAATACATTTCATCCAAAATATTGAAATAATAATAACACAAACACTTTTTCGATCTCTATAATTTATTTTAAAGTGAATATATTGAATTACAAACGTTTGAACAGTAAAGGTCCCGAGGCCTTTAGCTAATGCCACTTTTTCGATTTTGTGTTTTTCAGGGCTGCCTGTGGTGCTGCCTGACCAGAAAGAGGCGGTGTTAATAGGAGCAGCGGTCCTGGGTGCATGTGCTTCACAGGACTACAGCAGCATACAGGTGGAGTGGCACACACACAGTTTGTTAACTAAAAGCATTCAAAGTGTAATGGCTTGCTTAGGCTTGGGTTACATTTGACACAGATAACTATCATTATATGAAAGAGTATAAGGGCTAGTGTGTTTTCTCAAAGTAATGTTGAGGCTCATAACATTATTACATTACATTACATTGCATTTAGCTGACACTTTTATCCAAAGCGACTTACAATAAGTGCATTCGACCAAGAAGATACAAACGTGAAGAAAACAGAATCATATAAGTACATCAGGTTTCATAGAGCTAAAACATTTCAAGTGCAACTTTATTAGTATATAAGTGCTTTGTTAATAGTTCTATCGCTCGAAGTGGAGTCGAAAGAGATGAGTTTTCAGTCTGCGCCGGAAGATGTGTAAGCTTTCTGCTGTCCTTATGTCAATGGGGAGCTCATTCCACCATTTTGGAGCCAGGATAGCAAACCCACGTGTTTTTGCTGATGGGAACTTTGGTCCCCCTCGCAGTGAGGGTGCAGCGAGCTGTTTGGCTGATGCAGAGCGGAGTACACGTGCTGGGGAGTACGGTTTAACCATGTCCTGGATGTAGGAAGGGCCAGATCCATTCACAGCATGGTACGCAAGTACCAGTGTCTTGAAGTGGATTCTAGCAGTTACCGGAAGCCAGTGAAGGGAGCGGAGGAGCGGTGTGGTGTGGGAACATTTAGGAAGGTTGAAGACCAGACGAGCAGCTGCATTCTGGATGAGCTGCAGAGGTCGGATGGCACATGCAGGTAGACCAGCCAGGAGGGAGTTGCAGTAGTCTAGGCGTGAGATGACAAGAGTCTGGACCAGAACCTGAATCCCTCCTGGCTGGTCTACCTGCATGTGCCATCCGACCTCTGCAGCTCATNATCCCTGAAACTGGCCCTCCCGCTGTACTTCTCGGAGACTTCAACCTCCAGACAGGGAAGATAGCTGAACTAACATCTCTTTTAACCGCCTTTGCTTTCTCACTGTCTCCATCCCCACCAACTCATAAGGCTGGCAATGTCCTTGATCTCATATTCTCAAGGAACTGCTCTACTTCTAACCTCTCTGTAAACCCGCTCCACACATCCGATCACTTCTTCATTTCATTCTCTCTACCCCTTTCCAAACATAACGAACTAATCTCTTCTAATTCTGCACCTGTCCGCCGCAACCTTCGTTCCCTCTCCCCCTCTACCTTTGCCTCATCGGTGGAGGAATCTAGGTGTGACCCTAGATAAGAAACTGTCCTTCACTGCAAATATAGCTGCTACAACCCGCTGCTGCAGATACACTCTTTGCAACATTGGAGGATACGTCCCCAGCTGACCCAGAAAGGCTTTCGTCATCTCACGCCTAGACTACTGCAACTCCCTCCTGGCTGGTCTACCTGCATGCGCCATCCGACCTATGCAGCTCATCCAGAATGCAGCTGCTCGTCTGGTCTTCAACCTTCCTAAATTCTCCCACACCACACCGCTCCTCCGCTCCCTTCACTGGCTTCCGGTAACTNAAAGACAGCGCATTCAAGTGTTTTAGACAGGAACGGGAGAAGAGAGACAGGCCTGTAGTTTATAACATCAGATGGGTTGAGAGTGGGTTTCTTTAGGAGAGGGTTTACTCTTGCCTCCTTGAGACTGTTTGGAAAGTGACCAGAAGTTAGAGAAGTGTTGATGAAATGGGTGAGAAACGGTAGAACATCAGGAACGATAGTCTGAAGGAGGTTTGAAGGGATAGGGTCCAGAGGACAGAACCTCACTTGGAGAGAGAGGGGAGAAGGAGATCAGTGTGTGAGTGAACGGTGGGTCTGGTGACCCAGTGGTGAGTAAAGGTGAGTCAGAAAAAGAAGAGTGAATATCATCCGCCTTTTTTTTAAAGTGGTTAGCAAAGTCGCTTGGAAGATGGGAGGAGGGGAAAGGGGCTCTGGGGGGGGGTAACATAACTCATAATATCAGGAATTAATTTCTGAGGTAGCTAAATGCTAAAGTATTGACAACTTTTAAAAATAATCATGCATTATCCGTCCAAGTGATGCACTCTCATTTTGTATATGGCTTTTAGAATTAAGTCAAAATAATTTCAGTAAATGCGCTAGTAGTTAAAATGTGAATCTTGAAATGTCAAGGTAATAGTCAGTATTTCAACTTTATTCTGAAAATGCCATCGTCCTTCTCTTCTTTTTTTTGTTATCCCTGACCGTAATAATCCATAAAGTATACTATACATGCGATCTCAATGAGCTTTCATGCAACTTCAGTCCAACAGGGGCCACTAGTGGTGAGTCATCATTTTAATAAATGCCTGGGAAACTAAAGGAGCAGTGGCTGATATATTTTTACTAGATTACAAGATATATTTGACCTTCTTTTTCAAAAACCTTTTCAAAAAATCACACAGATCCGCAAACAATTATGCATTATTCAATTACACATAAAAATGGCTCTTTGGTTTCTCTTTCACTTAAATCCAGTGTACATGTAGTAGGGATCCAATGGAAATACAATTCGACATCATGAATAGTCACAATGGGAATTTGCATTTGCTGTTTCATGCAAGTGGGAAAAAACAGTAACCTCATCCTCAATGAGAAAGGATGTACTGTTTTTTGTTTTAAACATTTGATCAAACCACTTTGTGTGTGTCGCATTAAACAGCTTGCTTCCAAAATGTTTGCAACACGTCCTACAGTCCTACATTTCCAAACTGGAAACTGGAAAAACTTTTCATTTTACTCCTTGCCTTCTAAATGGCTGTTTCTTCCATACTAACACCTCCAGTCTGTAATGAAGACCAGGCTAACAGTTGAATGTCATGCCAAACTGGAAATAACAACAGCTTTGTCTCCAGAGCCACAGCAGACGTTATCCGGTTGTTTCCACAGTCTGTAGTTCTCCTAATGAAGAGTAAAGTAAACAAGGGTGAAATAAGTGGCGTTCCCCTGTTAAAAAAAGGTGTTTATTTTGAAATGTATTTAGTAGTGTGCAATCCAACGTTCATATTTTATAGCCCTAATAAAGTTGACCTCAATATTCACAAAGCACAGATCTCACTATTGCTCACTCAATGCCTCCATCTGCTGGATAACACCCAAAAACTAAGTATAAAGTGATTCAGCCACACAAGTGTTTTTACTATACAATTGCCAGGATATACACAACAAGAAGAATAACAATACAATATAAGAACAATGCTAATGCACACACGAGAAAAAACTGTAGAAATAGGCTGCGGGAGGGACAGCGGTGTTCATTTATATCATTCATGTGTTTCTATTTAACACCATGTGTAAGCATGCATTCACAGGGATTTGGAGCAGTTTATTCAGAACATAAATATAATTTATTATCTTTATTATAATTACTATACATTTTATATCTGTATTTATGTACTTTTTAATACTCCTGATGGATTCCATTAGACTCACACAGGGTCTCAATCTTAACACCCAGAGTGAATTCTACGTGTTTTCACTCTGGGTCTAATGTCTTTCATGACAAAGGGAAACTGTTAGGGTGATTTAAGTCAAGGAATGACTTAAAGGTAGGGTAGGTAAGAATGGAGAAACCAGCTCGAGTGCGCTAGAATTTGAATGTACACAACCGGAAAAGATCTGCCTCTTCCTTCAGACTTCCTTACAGAGCCCCTCCTCCAACACACACGAACGCGCACATGACCAATGAGGGCACGAGTAAGTTTGTGCACAGATGAAAGGCTGACAGGCAGGTAGGCCTTCCAGTTATTTTAGGAGTGTACGTGGCAGTCTCCGGTGAGGGCTCCTTCAGTCGAGACGGTATCCCGGGACGCTAGAATCGACCTCCAAGGAGTAATGTCAAGGATAGCCACCCATTGATTGTACGTCTTGAAACAAGATAGAGAGTATTCTTCGATTTGGTTTTGTCTCTTTACTGTGTATAAGAGTAAGTGAGCTTTACTCTTGTGTTCTTAATGTAATGAATGAACTTGTTTTATGTACTTTTATCGTGGGTATACGTTGAGTTGGATGAGGGACTATCACTGTTGTCATATGGGGAAGTGGTTAGGAGTTCGTATGTGCTAAATTTGCTGTTTCTATTGGAAATCGGGATGTGGGATAACCCAGATAGGTGCTGTGTCTCTTGACCGCAATGTTGTCTTATTATGGTTTTGCTTGTGTCTTTTTTATCTTATTTCGTACTGCCAACCTTGTCACACTGACTTCACGACTAGTATAGTGCTAAAACAGTCGTTGAAATTTATTGGAGACTGAAACGGTATAAATTAGCCGTTTCGGTTTCAAAAGCGACATCTGTTATGTCTTTTCCGGTATATATGTTTGTTTGGTGCTCTGTTTCGTCTACGTCGGTTTCACATGGTTCGGTCCGATTGGCATTTTCCCGGACGGATGACTTAGTCGGATTTCGCCTAGGATTAGTAAGCAGTAACTCAGATAGAGTCCGCGGAATAGACCTGTACAGGTCGGAAAGATTGGCCAGGGTGTTGGTATGTATGATGAGGTATGGGCCGGCCACGAACGTCGTGTTAATAGAATGTGGAGGACAGCTGTCGAGTCGATCTAGGACAGACGAGACTAACCAATTTAGTCGACTTGGGTTCGACAACCCTATATAGCTCCCGGGGATCTCTACTAGAAGAATTTTAATATAGAGAAGGATGTATGGGTGGTGATAACAGTTGATTACCTCCGGCGGCAAGAGAGTTCCCCCTTACGCTCACGAAGTTCGATGGCAGGCTCTCCAGGGCAAGGGAAACACAATGAGGAGACGCCTCATCGGTATAGTTACTCGATCCAGTTCCTGGTTTTGTATGACTCCTCCTGTCGCTCCAAGTCTCGTCTGTCGTACTACGTGCTTCGAGCGCACTGATGCTCGTTCCCGTGTTACAGCGCGACGATACTGTCTGTCACGCTCAGTATTTGTTCTCTCATTTTTCCTGTAATTTCTACAGTTCAGTTAGATAATCCACACCAATGGACGGCTTGTGCGAAGATGGTCGTGGCTGCGAGTCTTTCGTGTTGAAGAGATGATTCTTGTGTCTTTCTCAGTTCATGTTTAGCGTACTCTGTGATTCCTCTCGCTGAGATCTGTGTCTATTTCTTCCACGTATTTCTGTCTCTATTCTCTTCCGCAGATCTGTCCATCTACTTCGGGTCTTCCCTCGTGATTATTTCTCCCCAACACACTCTGTCTCCCCGGTTTCTCCACATAAATTTTTCTTCTGGTATCCAGTCTCCCCGCTATTACCAACTAATAATCGAGTATTGATAAAATGCGATGTAACTAGCCATTCGGTGAGCATTGCTATAAGTGTGTCTGGTTATTGTCCCGATACGCGTTTTGCGTAGTAATGTACTGAAGTGGTTTTCTTATGTTTGAGTTACAATGAGTAGAGGGTTTGATTACTTTTGGGCACTTTATAGGAGAGTTTAGGTTCGTTGTCTCGAGCGGCAGTCCCAGCTTGTTGAAGGGGTGAAATCGGTAACGGCGTCTAGGCTTTTGTCGCGGGTCGGGTGCAGGTGATATGTTTAACCGTAACTTCTGTTTTTTTATTATTAGTGTCGGAGAGTTTATTCGTCTCACGGTGTACCATTTGGGTTTCTCGGTTAAATGTCCCGGCGCCGCACTTCGGGCTGAAAATTCAGTTTCGGTGTGTTTCTGTGTTGGTCTCCGTGCGGGCGACATCTGGGAGCGACATTGGGAAGACTAGTACTGTCTATGGAGACGGGTCGCGCGGACCGCGGAAGTAGGGTTTGGTTGTAGGGCACTACATCAGGTTTCTGCGAATTGCGAGATCGGTGCTGAATGTGGCATATGGAGGATTAGGAATATATGGCGACTAGTCGCCGCGGAGAGCTGTATCGGACCGTCTAGGAAGAAACTAGGATTAGAGGATTGTAAAGTAAAACACGGGTTTGACCATTGGCGGGAATTTGCCTGGTTATTGGCTTCTACTAGGTATCTTGAGCGGTTGGGACCTGGGAACATCGTGGTGTTTGGTGATTGATGGAGAGAGAATTGTAGGTGAAGTGGTGTGAAGTGCTTTACGTGGTCATATAGACGTGATACGCGTTGTTTTCCGCGATAAATCCTTTATGCCGGAGAGTGAGTCCTGCTGGTTCTTTCGCGGCTTAGTTCTCTATTATGTAATGTCCTTCATCCATTCTGGCTATATCAACGAAACGATCTGTCAACGGATAAAAAGCGCATATACTCTGGTATTAATTTTTTCGCTTCTATCATACGGTGTGGCCATCCTCTAGTTAATGGTGTGGACCCTGGTAGGTCCCTTCATCATTCAGTAAATCAGGATCCTTCGTTTTCTGTCCGCATTATGGTGGCTCGATACTGTAATTTCGATTCCGTTATATTCTAGGTTGTTGGAGGTATTAAAATTATTGTGTGTATCGTTAGTCCTGTTTCACTGTTTACAAGTCTGGTATGGTTTGTATTATTTTTTGATGTAATATTGGGCATTTGTAGTCGTATCTTATTTTTTACCAGACAATGTCATTTCGTAAGTCTTAGGCTTTTGGTTCTTCTGGTGAGTATTTGTCCCTTTGATACCCTTAATAATGTTGTTTATCTTACTTATTACCTTATTTGAGTGATATGTCGATATGGTGAAACTTGATAAGCATAGTAGGAAGTTAACTTCTACGCTTTGGAAGTGGATATCTGTCTTATGATGTTCAATTTTTTTTGTAAACGGGTCTCGGGATTTTGGTTAACTCGATCGGTTGTATATTGCTGGCACCGGCTAGTTCCCGCATGTCAACAGTGAGCTTTGTTGAATACAATATATTGCGTACCGTACGGAGGATTTGTAGTGGCAGGTCCTTCATGAAGTCGCGGTCGCTCAAGGTGTAACGAAACGTGTAGGCTTTTATTGTTATTTGTTTAAAGCAGTGCAACCGGGACGCAATGTTTCGCCTGTCGCTCGGTCCCCCCCCTGCAGTTTTTTTAGACT
>NW_011370640.1:572238-581653 GCF_000735185.1 Notothenia coriiceps
GAGTGCGCTAGAATTTGAATGTACAACCGGAAAAGATCTGCCTCTTCCTTCAGACTTCCTTACAGAGCCCCTCCTCCAACACACACGAACGCGCACATGACCAATGAGGGCACGAGTAAGTTTGTGCACAGATGAAAGGCTGACAGGCAGGTAGGCCTTCCAGTTATTTTAGCCGGGCCGGCTCAGATGATTGGTCGTGCTTTTTACAGCGCCACAGATGAAATGTTTTCATTTATTTATTGTCAAAGCATTTAATATATTCATTGCTATCGGGATGTTAAGAGCATTCCATGGAATATAACAAAAAGTGTTTCTGAAGTGAATTACCTACCCCACCTTTAACTCATTCAGTAATGTTTATAGGATGCAAACATTTTTATTAATGTTTTTCTTTTATTGGAAATGTTTCCTTTTAATGTATGTTTATACAATATTTTATTATAATTCATTTTATTTTAACTTCTTCTATTGCATTCTATTCTATTTTTTAATCTTATTTATTATGTTTATATATATATTTTTTTTTTATCTTTTATTGAACATCTTTCACTTTTTCAAATCTTTATGTTTATTAAAAAAGTGATTATATTTTACTTTAATGTATTTCATCTTTTTATAGCATATTCCTACTACAAATGCTTGTATACATTTTTCATTTTATTTCGCTTTTAATTTATTTAGTCTCAAATGGAAAAACTGTCAGCAAACCTAATATCCCCCCCTCCCCCCGGATAAATAAAGTATTTCTAAATAGGATTTTTTTTCTGAAGTGACACTGCCATTTCTTTAAGTGTAAAATGTGTTTAAGATAAAAAGTGATTATTGAATCTTTTGCTAGGTCATGTGATCATCCTTTGGTTTTTCAGTACCAGATTTTGGAGCACAATGGAATGCTTTTTAAGCCAGATAAAAAAAAAGATGTTATTGTTGCACCTTGTCAGCCCTTTTCCAGCCATAACTTTGTGTGTGATCCTCTGAGCTGCACTCTACACAATCTGTGTTGTATGTTTGAAGGCAGAGAGGCCCGGCCCTGCATTAGTCATAAACTCAGCCACACACAAACGACTGCAGTTGGCTCGTGTCAAAACTAAAACTGGGTCACGCCAGGCCCCAAACCCAAATGTGCCTTTCATGATTTATTGAGCGATATTTGTCTTTGCAATTTATGTTTTAGGAGGCGATGGAGAGGATGGCTAAAGTGGGGAAAGTTGTTCTGCCTGACGGCGAGCTCCGGAGGTAAGACAAAGAGATTTCTTTTGGTGAAAGTCATGGTTGCTGTAATGGTCTGTGAGATTCTAACGGAAATATTCAATAAAATGTAATGCATAATCAACCATTTTAACCAATTTGTTTTTTTTATAAAACACAAATATTGGCCTCCTCAACAACTTTTATTAGCTTTTCTCTGATTAATTCCTACCTTTTTCCTCTGCCTTTTCATTTAATCTCTTATAAATGTTTGCTTTTTAGAAATGGATATATTTTATGTTTTAGTAAAGAAGGTTGCGCTTCAACGATTGGTGTAAAGCGAGTGCTAAACACAAATTCCGAAAAAATCTTAAAATTATATGATTAATACGAAATGTCATAGTAAAACGGGACATCTTTTAGAACGGTCTTGTGCCAAATGCCTGCCTGAAACGCCTAAATTGTAGTCATTTGTTTACTTCCATAACACAGTGACATCACTATTGAGCACTCGCACTTCTATTGGCTAGCGCTCCATCTCATTGAACGTGAGGGGCGGGACATCTCTAAGTGGTCGACCAATCACAACAGAGGCGTTCAGCTAACCAATCAGAGCAGACAGGACTCTGGTTTCAGACAGAGGGTGAAAAGAGGTGCTGCAGCACAGGCAGTATGAGAAGAATAAAGAGCTTTTTGAACGTTAAAGCATGGAGACATGTCACAGTAGAGACACTAAATACAAATATGAACCTGAATTAGCATAATAGGGCCCCTTTAACGTACACATTTGGGATGTTCTAAAGCTTTTTTATATATGCTTTTCTTTATTTCTACAGGAAAAACTATTTGCTTTGCTATTAAATATGCAAAGTCAACCGTATATATAAAAAGATTGTGACCAAAACGTCTGTAATATTGAACCAGCACAGTCACACCTGTCCAACCCATGATAAACATTTTATACTGTGTGTTCATTTTGGTATTATTTAACAGCCAGCCTTTGTATGTGTGCCAACATAGTGTTCACTCTATTGTCTGATCTGATATAATTGTCCTATAAGATAAAGTGCATATAGGAGGCTATTCTTCAAATGTATTTTGTTCAAGTAAAGTAATGTAATTCATTATAAATACATCACGTATGTGTCATTTCTTTCTGTTTTTTAGCTTCTATGAGAGAAAGAACAAAGTGTTCCTGCGACTGTTCGCCCACCAGAGGGAGTACCAGGGCCTCATGAGCCAGAGATGACTCGGCTGCTGGGACACTCTGACGTAATCGTGATGACGAATGACTGGAAACGAGATCACAAGTGTTAACCTTGGTGCTTTCTGTCTGATATTGATGATGACGACGACGACAAACAGCTACCTGAGGCTACATTTCTGTCAGGGGGTTTGTTCGTTAAGTCTTAACAGATGACATCACAGAAATCCTCCCGTGGAGAAGAGCTGTTGTATCTTTTCATGAAGAGGAGGGGGGGGGGTAAATGTGGTGACATCACCATGAGTGGCCCCTCAGCTCCGTCCAAAGACCAACACCATCCAGTACCTTGACATGTATTCCTAATAAATCATTTAAATGACATTGTTCACTGTCACTTCAAACTATGTATTTTATGATATATAATTCAGTGTGCACAAACTCATTGGTGACATTTATTTTTAAACAGCTTGTCCTTTCTCCATTTCCTGTTTGTAATACCTCCGCTGTCCTACTGTCTGCTGGTCACGGAGATGCTGTCGATACGGTGAGGAGCCTTTAAACAGAACCACATCAAGGTGGAGAAAGGACAGGGAGGCACTGCTGGGAAAAGCTAATACACCTCTGTACGGTACTTTTAGAAATGTCATGTTAAGGCTAATTTATTGTGTAAGGCTAAAAATGAAGCTTTGATTGTCCGACACAGGGACAAAATCCAATCATTACAAGTAGATACAGTAAAAATATAATAAAAACGTTCTGTGAAATGTACAATTCGACCAAGAAAAACCAATGCAACATTTATGTAAAGGAACATTTTAGGAGAGAGAATTTGGGTTTTAGCCTTGGCAGACCATTTACATGCACGGAAACCCATATGACACATTACAGGAAAGGGAAAACCCCCCAAAACATAATAGGGCCCCTTCAAACATTTGAAACACTGATGATTCGTTTACTGTGTTTCATGAGGTATAGTTGCTCCTCAAAAAGAGTAGCAATAGCGTGCATTTACTCTCGCAGCCATCCTTTGTGTAACTAGCACCTTTAACCACTTCCTCTTAAGAAAATAGAGGAAGTGGATAAACAATGTCTAGATTTGAATTATATGTTATCCCTGATAGTATCATCCTACAAAATAAAAGCTTCTCTGCCATGCTGTGTACAATAAACTGTTTGCTACATCTTTAAATATAAACAAAGTATATGTTCCTATCTCAAGCCTCCCCCATCTTTCAAAAAACAATCCCCATTATGAAAGTAGGCTGAACATTGCAGCTTTGATTCTCAGAGTTGTACATACTTTAAAATCACTTTATTTAAAAAAGAATCCTACACATTTCTTAAGGCGTTTTGTCTACCGCATACACAGACTAGCAGCACTCAATGTAGTACAGATTGAGAGCTGCTGGACTGACTGTGACATAAATGAGTGTTGACTGTCGGGTGTGTCTCCGTCGTGCTCACTGCTGCGGGGTGTAGCGCAGGTACTTCTTGCCAGAGGGCAGGTCTTTGGTGTAGACACCGGCTGGGAACAAAGCGGCTGCCTCTTCCTCAGGCATGCTGGCGGGAACCATCACACAGTCTCCAGGCTGAAGGGAGACGAATGAAAAAGAAAAGTAATTCTGTGTGACAACAGGTGAATATCTATTTCCTTTATCACATTACATTTCATTTAGTTATCCAAAGCAACTTACAAGAAGTGCATTTAACTAAAATACACATTTAAAAAAGCAAGATCCTGCTAGTTTGTTAGCTTTTAAATATGAAAAACCACATGCTACGTGCAGGTGTCAGTTCAAAGTCAAATCAGGTGTTCTTTGTCAGTCTGCAACAGAGTTTGTGTATACTTTCTGCTGCCCTGATATGAATGGGGAGTTCGTTCTACCATTTTGGAGTCAGGATAGCAATCGGGAGGTTGTTTGTTGAGGGGTACCTGGGTCCCACTCGCAGTGAATGATTACCAAACCAATTGGCCAATATAGAGTGGAGCGAATATGATGGAGTGTTCATGTTTCCAGTACCCATGTCCTGGATGTAGGAAGGGGCCTGACCCAGTCACATGAAAAGCATTGAAGGCCAGTATGATGTTATACGAGCAGTCCATTATCAAGCAGGCAAAACAAATTGTGTCTGATTCCACCCACATACTCCACCCAGAATTCCAGCTCCTACCTTCTGGTAGAAAATTCAGGGTTACCAAGAGCAGGCTGAACCGCTATAAGCACTCATTCCTACCTATGTCCATTAAGCTTCTTAACATTCACATGAAATGAAATGTAGTCAAATGTAATTAAATGCACTTTTTAAATGTTGGCCATGAGGGTTGTGCAATAGGTCGCCATTGTCAGTATGTGCGTCTGTGTATTGTGTTTGTTCGAACAGTGTATGACTGATGATATGTGTATGTCTCTTAATGTCTACTATGTTTCTATATGTATACGTATGCGGAACTGCAGGACGGAGTCCAGAACAAATTTCCTTACGGGGACAATAAAGTATATCGTATCGTATCTCTGTAGTCAGCTGCTGAAATGATTGGCACAAACATACAGGTGTGACCTACCTTCCAGTCTGCAGGTGTGGACACTCGTTTCCCTGCTGTGGCCTGGAGAGAATCCACTGCTCTCAAAATCTCGTCAAAGTTGCGTCCGGTTGTTGCCGGGTAGAGTATGGACAGTTTCAGCCTTTTGTCAGGGCCGATGATGAACACCTAAACAGAGACACTACTAATTATTCCACATGCATGAGAGTAGATATTATGTTTGAATGGTGCCTATAGTGTCACGATATACCAGTACTGATGAAAGCTCTTGTATATAAACATGAAAAGTTGATTTGTTAATAATACACCTTTAAAATATAGTGTTAATCAGGGGTGCATTAAGCTTTACCCTTGTTGGGCCAAAACTGAAACTGAATAGTGTAATTGGTAAGACACAAAATAAGACAAAATCTAAATTAAGAGATGAATTTATCAGACAGCATTATTACATTATTTTCCATGTTCTTGCCACAATAATCACATGGTGCAAATCATGCCCTACTGCCTATAAATAGACAAAAAACTGAATTTGACTGTGAAGATTCTTACACAGCGTGCAGTGAGCGGCAGGCCATCTTTATCCTTCTCATCTGGGTCCAGCATGCCCAGAGCTACTGCCAGCTCCCGTTTACTGTCCGCTATGATGGGGAAGGGCAGTGAGCGGCAGGCCGAGTCCTCACAGTTGTATGCCAGGATGTCCTAGTTTGTAGAGACATAGACCTTTGTTAGTAGCTACACTGGTGGAGCTCTGATGTCTTAAATAAAATAATCTTGAACAACTATTTTCAACAACTAGACACAGAGGAGGTACAATTGTGTGTGATATTCAGTTTACTTATTTTAAGTTGCCTGACAACTCCTAACTGTCATAACTTAGTTTTATCTGAAGCTATTGCAGTCTAGACTCAATATATTTAAACTGCTTTCAGTTTATATTAAATTTGACTAAATGCGTGTGAGAGAAACTCCTTCTGGAGGGAACTTTGGGATTTTAGCCTCTGCAGATCATTTACACGCACAAAAAACGCATTTAATACACTACAGAAAAGGGCAAACCCCAAGAAGCATAATTGGGCCCCTTTAAGATCTGGGTATATATCATTCTAGTTTCATCAGATGAATGTGACTGTATTGCAGTGTGTAGCTAGGACCTGCACTAAACACAGTTTAGACACACCTTGCTCCAGCTGTGGTGATCCTCCAGGCAGTCAATGGACAGGGCGATCATTTTGACGTTGCGTTTACTGAACTCAGTGCTCAGTCTGGCAGCGCGCCCCAGCTCTGTGGTGCACACCGGGGTGTAGTCTCTGGGGTGGGAGAACAGGACCCCCCATCTGGAATAAACAGAGAGATACGTGAGGATGTGGCAGGTGTCAGTCAGGGTCTTTGATTCTTGTGCAAGCTGAGGTTTCTGTCTGACCCAGTTTCCTCTCTTTTGACCTAAATCTTTAATTTTGGGGTCACTGTTGTGGCTTATTGTTTGGTTGCACAATAGGATGGAGCTGAATGATGCACCTGACACAGGAAGTGACCTCTGCGTGACTCTGGTGTTCCAAAAACGATGACATTAACAACCTTGTTTGACGAGGTCAGCAATGTGACTGCACCAATGAGGGACTCAAGGTTTGACCTGGTCTCCTTACTGATGCTTTTGATATTATATATTGGACAGTAACTAAGTACATTGAGTCACGTACTCTACCTAAGTGCTATTTACGGGTACTTTTAGTTTAATTGAGTAACTCCATTTCCTGGTACTCTCTACTTCTACTGCATTTCAGAGGCAAATGTTGCAAAAATAATGTTTAGTTCCATAAAGAAACTGCACTACATGTGTCTGACAGCTTTAGTTACTTTGACAATTCAGATAGAAAATACAAAAACAAATAATGTTTCATTTTAGGTCAAGATGAAATTGTGTGTCTTGGTTAGACTGATAAGCTACCCAAACAAATCTACTCATTTATCAGCTACAACATGAATGATAAACGCATTCATATATACGTAATTTTAAATTCACTTAATATAATATACTGTATATTATTCTGAAAAGGGTTGTTGTGCAGTCTGAGAACTAGTTTGGAATGCAGGATTGTCATTACATTACATATAATTTAGTTGAAGCTTTTGTCTGAAGCGACTTACAATAAGATTCAAACTCCGAACAACAAGGAAAGTGCATATATATTCATTTCAAGCAAGATCATATTATAGTTAATGCTGGTGAATCAGTTTCGAGGCCTAAATTAACTCAAAAAGTGCATCGTCTTTTTTCCCAGCAATAATTTCATTGCCAAGGTACAATCGAAATATATGGGTTTTCAGTTTGCGAAGGAATATATTCTGAGTTTCTGCTGTCCTGATGTCACTTGTTATTTAATATTCATACAATGTGGTGTTTACTTCTTTTAGAGTACTTAGTCAACCTCTAGATTTACTGGAGTTTGCATCCGTCTGATTGACTTTAGCATGCAACCTTTACACGTTTAAATGCATAACAGAAAGCAGAAGTCAGAAACCAGTAGCAGGAACTGGAAGCTCCTTCCCCTTCTCGCATTCTAGTAACAGTATATTCTACTATTCAATATCCATATATTCAAGAAACCTACTTACGAATCACCGAGAAATTTATGGAGTTTAATTTTTCCAATTGTCGTCTCCGCTTCGAAGTTAGGAAACGCATCTCCAAGCAGCAGCCCCGGCATGTTCAGACAGAGTGATCGTGAATGCGTCTCTGTGCAGCTCTGATCACAGATGCGTTAAATAAAGAGACGGAAGCTTCCCTCTGCATAGGAAATTCACATCATCATCAACTGTGACTTCCACAGGACACTTATAATAAACCATGATCTGACTCTGCGGTGCGTTCAGGGCGCGCTTTCGTTGATTGGTTGTCTCGATGTTTCCAAATGACCAATTTACGCGTTTAGACCAGATTCCTACATAAGGTTGAGCATTTTGTATAAACACAGCACTTCTTCACGATAATATGCTCATGTATTATCGACAATTTAATGATAACATTTACTTGTATTGCCTGGATGCAGTGCATTTGTTTTAGATTTCAAGAAGAAATCATACGTTTAAAACTCCAAGATAATTTATGGTAATGTGTATACCCCTTTATCCGGACTCCAGACCGGTTGCATGATGTATGTGCGTCGTAGTAGAGCAGGATATACGTTTTTTCTGACCACAGGTGATCGATAAAGTAGGTTTGATAGATTACTATTGACACTTTGGCAAATAAAAATGTCCTTACCAATGTCCAAAATATATATCTTCCGGGAACCGGTCATCCTGAGTGCCATGTCCGCAGCCGGTGCTCCAGATGTTCCTTTGGAGCGCCACCTGAAGACTTTTCCGTCAGCCAGCCGATATTCTCCACAACGCTCCGATTTCTGCTGGGGATGTATCTGGCTGTCCAAGCTGCTGGGAGTGTGCGCCTCTGAGGAGTCTCCATGGAGCAGCTGGTGGAGCTCTCTGAGCGCTAGACACTCTTCTCCGGGGGGAGGGTTTTGAAGAGCAGGAGATTATGCTCAACCTAGCACTGAGTGAGCGACTTGAACTGCTTTGATTTTGGCTCAGATAATTACTACAATAAGAAAAGGGTTGGGCTTCTGCGAACCAACAGATAACTATTGTTTTTTTTATATTTATAACAATTTCCAGCACTTTCTCTTCAAATTTGGTACGCAAGTTTGGATACCTTTTGACTTTACTCACAGAAACACCTCTTAAACTTTCAAACTAACTTTCGTGAATGCAGTAGTCTTATATTGAATACACAATACACTTCGTTCACGTTCATTTTTCATCCTACTATCACTTGTCATGGCATGTCAAACATATAATAGTGATATCACTGCATGTGGAGAAGATACAAACTAAATCTGTTGTATACCGTTACAATTTGATCTCTTTTTCACTATCAGTGGAGTACACAAATGTAACAAAAGTTGTAAAGTGCCTTATCCAAACAATTGCTGTATATACACCAGTTCAACTAAAGTAAATACATTCAGATGATGAGCATGGAGATTTTTTTTGTAGGATACATTCTGTTCATCCCATTTCAGGTGAGGGTTGGCCTCCGTCAAGGCTGCGCTTTGTCACCAATCCTGTTTGTAATATACATGGGTCGGATTTCGAGGCGTAGTCGTGGGGGAGGGGGTCTGCAGTTCGGTGGACTAAGGATTGCACCACTGCTTTTTGCAGATGATGTGGTTCTGATGGCTTCATCGGTCTGCGACCTTCAGCACTCACTGGATCGGTTCGCAACCGAGTGTGAAGCGGCTGGGATGAGGATCAGCACTCCCAAAATCCTGAGGCATGGTTCTCAAGTAGGGAACCGATGGACTGTCCCACTCCAAGTAGCGGAATGAGGTCCGTTAGCCACCAAGCGTGAGGAGTTCAAGTTCTCGGGGTCTTGTTCTCGAGTGAAGGGAACAAGGAGCGTTGAGATGGGATCGGAGAAATCG
>NW_011370640.1:581698-590173 GCF_000735185.1 Notothenia coriiceps
GCAACGATATTTTTATAAAATCGCGACGTCCCCTGCGACTGTGAAATATCGCGCATGCGCCAACATAATCGCGGTAATCGCCATGGACGATATATCGTTCAGCCTAAGTGGGTGTGGTGTGTCTGTCTGCCCCTGTTGGTGTGAAAAAATGTGAAATCTGGAACATGGTGTAAGTTGTTTTGTGGTGTGGTGTGTGTGGTGGTGTGGTGTGTGGTGTGTGTGTGTGTGTGTGGTGTGTGCGCCCTGCTTTGCGTGTGTTCCAAGCATGTTTACACGGCCTTCCTACATGCAGGGCGTGAAGTGTGTGTGGGGTTTCATTCAGGTGGTGATTTGATGGTGTGTTTACCCTGAAGCACAGACAGGCCTTGTGACCTATAGATTCTCTTGTATGATATATGTCACTGGGTAAGCACCTGCAGCAACATATCCTAACAGAACAAGCTAGTTGTACGGCGTCTGTGCCTCAAAAGGGCCCTTTAAGTAAAAGAAACAGTAGTATCATAGGAAAATGTTCATTCAAAGCATCCAAAGTACCATTCTGCCAGAACAATGGCCTCCGTATGAGATATTATTATATGTGAAGTTGTTTTCATATTGGTTGTAATTTAGTAGGTCACTTAACTGTAATAAAAAATCACAATCAGAATCCTGTAGTTAGTCCCACAGCGTTAGACAGCAAACGTGGCATAGCAGGTAAAAAAGGCACTTTACTTTACTTGACGTATTTCCAATGTTGCCTACTTTGTACTTTTACTCCACTACATGTATTTAATCCCTTTAGTTACTTTACAGATGTGGATGAATGATGTGAAATATAATTAAGTGTTAAATCAGACTTTAGTTCCACCTGGAGTAAAGTCACAAGTTACCCTGCAGTATACAAAGTCATTCAAACTAGCTGCACCTTTACCAGCTTTGAGAACACTTTCATGATCAATCATTATAAAACATATCATATATATTATTCTGAAATGGACCAATCTGCACAATGACTACTTTTACTGTCGCTACTTTCACTATATTTTGATGATAATACTTTTCTACTTTTACTTGAGGAACATTTTGAATGCAGGACTTTTACTGAAAAACAGAGTATTCCTACACTCTGGTACTTCTACTTTACTCAAGTACAAGATCTGAGTACTTCTACTTTTACTAAAGTACAAGATCTGAGTACTTCTACTTTTACTCCAGTACTAGATCTGAGTACTTCTCTCTTCTGGTTAAATACCTCCACTGCTTTGTTGTTTTACACACTCCCACAAACAGAGGAGGAGAACTTTAAATATCGGGTACATCTCTGTGAACATGTCCCTGAATAATAATTTTATAATCCCTTTAACGCAGATTCTCCTCCGGTTTGCTGCGTATCTCCCGGTTATTTAAGTTAACCTCCGTTATGACTTTGCCCTCTTCCTCCTCTTCTTCCTCCTCTTCCTCCCCGCCTCCCGTTACGACACACACACTCACACTCACTCTCACACACACGTTCACAGGTTAAATCCTCAGTACATACTCAGGTGTCACACACACACATTAAGGTGTTTTAAAGCGATAAGACATTTCTCCGTGTTTACCTTTCTGCTGTTGCTTCGGTGATCTGGGCCTTGAGTGACCAGTTAAGCACTTCCGGTTTGGTAGAAAAAGGGACCGATCAGCTTTTTATCCACGAGACGAAACTGCGGTTAGCGCCTCTTGGTGGCCGTGATGGGAACTACAGGGTACTGTAATTCTACTTTTAAAAGTAAAAATGATCATATTAATTGATTTATGAATGTCATTTTGGGAAATAAAGTGTATTCTGTTGCAAAAAAAGCAAAAATAAATGGTTTAAAATAACATACTCAATGTTAGCTAGCCTAAAAGCAATTAATAAATAGCTAGTTTAACAGTTAGTTGTCTTAAAAGTAATTGATAAATTGTCAAATGGTAAGGAGACACTGTTATAGGAGTATTTATAGCTTTAAATCCATCCCATATCAACTGAGATGCAATAAATGTAATGTGTAATTTTGTTAAAATTGACCATTGTTCTTTAAACATAAAAAAATGGAATAGTTTTAATTATTATAATTAAATTACTAATATTCTAGTATTTTTAAGAAACAAATCATCTTTTTAGTGTAGGTCTTGGTATTGAATCCTGTTTATGACTATTGAGAATTAAAAAAAAGAAACAGAAAATTAAAAATAATTAAGAAATGGTCCAAAAAGAAATGAAGAAAAATCTCGTTAGTTGATTTGTTGTTGTTGTTGAAAATGAATAAATAAATGTTCTTTTAACCAAAAATCTGTCTCTCCTGATTAAAATAAAAATAAATGAGATCTAAATGATCTGGTTCTGTTGTGGCTCTAATGGCTTCATCGGTCTGCGGCCTTCAGCACTCACTGGATCGGTTCGCAACCGAGTGTGAAGCGGCTGGGATGAGGATCAGCACCTCCAAATCTGAGGCCATGGTTCTCAGCAGGAAACCGATGGACTGTCCACTCCAAGTAGGGAATGAGTCCTTACCCCAAGTGAAGGAGTTCAAGTATCTCGGGGTCTTGTTCTCGAGTGAGGGAACAATGGAGCGTGAGATGGGTCGGAGAATCGGAGCAGCGGGAGCGGTACTGCAGTCGCTTTACCACACCGTTGTGACGAAAAGGGAGCTGAGCCAGAAGGCAAAGCTCTCTGTCTACCGTGCCATTTTCGTTCCTACCCTCACCTATGGTCATGAAGGATGGGTCATGACCGAAAGAACGAGATCGCGGGTACAAGCGGCCGAGATGGGTTTTCTCCGCAGGGTGGCTGGCGTCTCCCTTAGGGATAAGGTGAGAAGTTCAGTCATCCGAGAGGGACTCGGAGTTGAACCGCTCCTCCTTCGCGTCGAAAGGAGCCAGTTGAGGTGGTTCGGGCACCTAGTTAGGATGCCACCTGGGCGCCCCCCTAGGGAGGTGTTCCAGGCACGTCCAGCTGGGAAGAGACCAAGGGGTAGACCTAGGACCAGGTGGAGGGATTATATCTCTTCGCTGGCCTGGGAGCGCCTTGGGATCCCCCAGTCAGAGCTGGTTGATGTGGCCAGGGAAAAGAAAGTTTGGGGCCCTCTGCTGGAACTGCTACCTCCGCGACCCGACCACGGATAAGCGGGAGAAGATGGATGGACATTCTGTGTTTTGGTAACAATAAAATAGACTTAGAAATACCATAATTAAATCATCCCAATGTATTTGGTACAGTCTATTTGTGTAAGAATGTTTAACTTTGATACAATACCTTAAAAAATATTAATATTCTATACACCATTTCTGACACATAGACTGACACAACCTTGGGGTCATACTTTTTCATTAAATAAACTAAATATATGAAACAAAAAGGTTTATTTTAACTTTTTTTATTAAGAAATTAAATAAAGAGAACATTTATAAACAGATAACAAAAATATTTTAAACCACGATAACTGTTTTGAATAACCAAGGAGTTAATAAGGTACAATAATAAGATTAATAATAATAAGATAAGATTTTCATTGCCATGATAGATCTTATTTACAAAAAAAACAAAACACTATTTTAGTAATGCAAAACATACTAAGTTTTGCAGTAACCTCAGTACAATGCAACTTTATCATGTCTTATCTCATTCACTTGCATGAGCACAGTCCTGTAAACAGCCATTAGTCTTTAGCTGCTGCTGTTACTCGCTTTCCCCAGTCTGATGTCATAGGTGACCATGTGGAAGTTGTCCCAAGCAAACAGCTTCCTCTGGGCGTGGTTGTAGTCCACCATGCTGTTGTAGCGGAATTTGTTCTTGAAGGGCATAGAGAGAGCCCTCCCCATGCCGGTGGCCGTGTCGAACACATAGTTGATGGTGGTGTTGGGCGCGGTGTAGCTGCCCACGGTGTACAGGCGTCCACACACTATGAAAGCGTTGGCCACTGTGTTCTTCCTGATGTTGGTCTCCCAGCTCCTCTTCACCTCCAGGCTCTCGGGGTCGAGCTTGGAAATCACAATTGCCCCCTTTGCCTTGTTGGTGCTGTAGATCGCCCAAAGACCCTGCTCGTCTGCCGCCAGGTCGATGTCGGTGTAGCCGCCCCAGGAGTAAGGGTGCTGGCCGTGGAAGCCGGCATGAGGCAGCTCCAGGCGGGAGGCCAGGCGCTCGGAGGTCAGGTCGTAACGGATCAGGCTGCGGCTGTGTTTGCGCTGGTAATAAAGGGAGCCACGGTACATGGTGGCACCTGTGCTCTCCATTGGCTCCGGCAGGACCAGGACCTTCATAGGGAAGCCTTGGGATAACTGATCCATGTCTTCATACGCAAAGACCTGACGGACATCTTTACCCACTGTGTCGATACGCCACACGGTCTTGTTGTTGTAATTGGGACCCTGAGGCTCGGGGTCCTGCAGCCACACTCCATACTTCCCTGTGATACTGTCAGCCTTCTTGTGCAACACGGGGTCTCCGACTGACTGCAGCTCTCCACAGCCTGCAGGACGAACAGAGCGTTAAAGGCATAATATGTTGCATTTTAGCATTAAATTATCTCAAAATGGCAAGCTCTTTGTTATCTGCTTCGTTAAGTTATGTACTTCCCTATCACAAATGTTTCAAACTATTTCAAGCAACTGAAATCTGCTATTTTAATTAAGGTCAGTTCGTTTCATTCAGTCGACTGTAAGGGCCAGTTTTCCCCTTTTGTGCTTGCCTGCCAGAAGCATAATATCATAAATTGGCTATACATGTATTTAAGCCACATCTTTTAGATCAAGGCCATTTTAGATATTTTTACCAGAGGAAGAATTTGAGACTTCTGGATCAGAAAAGAACTGAGCAAATTTAAATGGCAGCTAAAGAAAGACTCATTTGTGATGTGACATGCTTTGGTTTCTGCTGGTTTTATCATCTGTTCTGGGTTTTTCTTTGGGAGAATCCCATGTCTTGGCATATTAAAACCCAAACTTTACCTGTGAAGTTGGGACTTCCTTCAGGAATGAGTTGGGATGCTGGAACCTCAGTAACCTCTGCTTTCATCTCCTGGTATGCACCATTCCCTAAATCATATGCAGGGTCTGGAAAAGTGAAGAGTAAGAAAGCAAAAAATAAAGAGTGGGAAAGAATGTTAAGGAGAACTTGTCGAAACATAATTAATGTATCCAGTATATTAGCAGTAATGTACAGTTGAGTCCATCCACACATCAAAGTGTCTCGTTTATAAGCCTCGGAGCACAGCAGGTTCCCCCTATAACCCTGCCATTACTCTGCTGAAAATGATCACATGCACATAAGCAGACATGCATGATTGACAAAGCCATAAAAGAAGAGTCTGTGTTGTAAATACCGACCCCCCTGGCTTAACCTGGGACATCTTACTGCAACCTGACTCGTTGCCCCACAAGACTTCTAATGGCCTAAGTCAACCGAAAATACATTTATCCGAAAAAAACAAAAGAGATAAGCAACTACACATCTTTATTCCCCCCGAATATAAGGAACACAATTTAGTCGTTAAGGGAAAATGAAGGGAAAAAAGGGTCAGGGTTAGTTACTCAGTGTTTCTCTCTGTTAGTATACAGTACACTACATAGTACACTCATGTTATACACATATGCATAGGACCTAAACACATTAGGTCTGAATATACACATGTATTTATTGACAGAGAGGTGTCAAAGGAGGTGAACCTCTCCCGCTAGTCCACACCCCAAATGTTATCTTTTGGATAACTCTTGTTATTAAAAGAGTTCCCGTTCTGATTTGTGTGTGTTTCCCTCGCACGTGTACATACCACTGGCAGGTCTGTTTTCCCGCTGCTTGGCCCCTGAGGTGTGTGTCTGCTGGCAGGGTCTCTGGCTGAGGGTCTCTGCCTCCTGGCTCAGCTCGGCCAGCCTCCTCTGCAGCTCATGGACCTGCCTGCTCAGGCGCTCCTTGTCCTGCTGCAGCTGGTTTCTCTCCCGCGTCACCTGGGAGTACGCTTCCTGGACCCCCTCTTCACCCTTAGCCCTCGCCCCAGTCCCCGCTTCTCCGTCCTCTCCAGCTAACAGACGGCTGACTAAAGCCTCCAGCTCGGTGAGGCGGGATGAGACTCCATCCATCTCTGGTTTTATGCTGCCCCCGGAGCAGCTGGACTCCTCTGGGCTGGGCACGGTGAAGCTGTAGTGGCAGCGCCCGGTGTGGTCGTTGGAGCGGCGGAGGGACGCTCTGTCCTGGGCCTGCTGGGTTTGAGTTAAGCAGGACAGACAGAGGAGAGACACCTGGAGCCACATTCTGGATGTTCAGGCTGATCTGTTTTTGAACAATTTAGCAACTTGTTATCCTTGTCTGTTCAGTAGATGGTCCCTATTTGATTTTTTTGTCTATTTCTTTGGCTGGTCTCCTGAGTTTCCCTGGTCAGAGCAGGTCAGAGTCTGAATCCCATGCTGCGAGGAGGATATTTATACAGTCAAGTGTCAGGGAGTGGGAGGGGACGAGGAGTGGGGCAGGGAGGGACATAGCCAGGGGGCTTTGGAGTGTTTGTGTAGAGGTCCATGTGTGTCTTCTTTTTGGAAAACAATGTATAAGAACAATGTAAGAATCAGACAGTATCAGTGGAAAAACACAACATCTGATGTTTGTTTTTTCCTGTACAGACTTCTTTGATTGTGTCTCAGCAGGTTTGTCTCTGCAGGTTGTTTTGACCTCTCTTTATGTGTCTACTGACTGTCAGCTGCAGGGATGTTTACTTCCTCCACAACTAATAGTTTTACTATTAAACCGCCACGTGATTAACCACAAACTCATTCAACCCATTAACTAACCTTAGAGCACACACTACTTCTGGTTCCTCTATTCTCCACAGCTGGGCAGGATGTCTGGGACTGGAGGTTAGGCTGTCTGGCAAGGAATGGAGAATGGAGTGTGGTAGTGGTTTTTTTCCTTGTTAGCAAACCCACTTGAACCTTTTATTTACCAAAGTTGTACACATGGTAATACATCCAATATTTTACTGAGAAACATAAATGTCAACTCCATAGCCTCACTATATGAAGGAATTCATCCTGAAATGAAAATAAGTAAGCATTTTTGCACTTCCGATGAGCTTGAAGACAATGGCTTTTTGGTTGAATGCCTAAAATCGGGTTTGGTAAACACAAGATTAAGATATCTGAAACTTTATTTCTTTGTCTACGACATAAAATCTGTCAGTAAATAACCAGCTCACATATTTTGAAACCGGATTTAAAAAAGGCGCTTGCTAACAATGGGCCAAATGAGCTTTCTATACGTCATCGTGCCAAACACTAGTCCACCTTTAGGTTTGTGGCGGTCTTGTAAAGTCATCAAGGTGTTGTTTGTTTATAGCTAGGCTTTTTACATGTTGCAATTTTATCTTTCTGAATCAAATGATTCTGAATTGTAAACGTTTGCTTTGTTACTACTATAATCCAAAATCCAATGGAAAATCCAATTGGGTTTTTATCGAAAGAACCAATGCAATATTACATTTTTGGTTGGCCCACAAAAAAACATATTTTCTGCAACACCCTATAGGGTTCATCACTTGGAAACCAAGAATAAATGTTGAGCCAATCAATCCTAGATGCTAGGATAAAAGATCAACAACGAGTCGGTAGTCTCCAACTTCTGGCCGCCATGAAATGCTGAAGAACATTTTATAGTAAATCATCCAGTATCCAAGCCATGGATTTGTATTCGATTGGACACTTTATAGGGGAACATTTTAATGATGAAAATAATCCTTTCCGGCTTTATTTTCTCTGTTTACAGGAGGTGTTGAGCCCACTTGTTATCCAACTGCCTCCATGTGATACGTCTGAAACCTGGTCTGGGTCTGTTCTGAACACAGAGGGCAAAAATAAAAACACATCACTACTGGAGACCAACGGCAACAACAGTGTATCCATGGTATGTGGTCAAAAAACATTAGGCCTCATTGACGAGGTGTTGTCAAGAAGGCATTTCTTCTCTACGAGTTATCATGTTATCAATATTTATGAGTGCTTATAACTAGAATTGTAATAATGCATTTAAGACATTGGCGTCATAGAAAGTGTAATCTGGAATTGGGCTAACATAGGCCTACGTATATTTGTTGGATTTAAATGTTCATTGTGTTGGGGAAATATTTTCCAAGGTCCATAACTGTGACCCAGTGTATCAGTTCAAACTGTCCTGACTGAGCACAGGCACCTGTAACCTTGGCTGCTGTGCTCTCAGTGTTTTGTCTCCCTGTTCCTGCCTGTTGGCGTCAGCTGATGGAGGTGTTATGATTCTATCTTGTTATGCAGCATGTTGATTATTCTCTCTGAACTAGCTAAATACATGGGTCTGGGGTAGAGTTCTTCAGAATTGACGTGGCAACTCCACCGTGAAGTCAGAACCTCTGGCTCTTGGACTTGTTTTGTGAATTCTCCGGCCGAAGCTCCAAATAAACCATCAGTGTTTGACATCAAAGCTCCTGCTCTTCCCATGTCTCTTTCCTGAGTCGGTGACTCACA
>NW_011370640.1:592375-592604 GCF_000735185.1 Notothenia coriiceps
GAAAAACTGGATTTCACGGTAAAACGGGGGACAGGTGGTTAAAAAACAGACCTCGGCGTTTGTATAAACTAGTCGACTATCGAATATTCTCACATTATATAACAATGTAGTATTCTGTTTTTTGAATGTCAAAAAAACGTAAATATATATATAAGATAATATCTTTTCGACGATTGGAGGATTATTCTTTGTTTTCTGAGAAATTCCTCTTAATGTTTTTATTGTCCGG
>NW_011370640.1:592629-597833 GCF_000735185.1 Notothenia coriiceps
AAAACAGAAAACATAGACAGATTGTGACAGGCGCTGGTTTAGTTGTTGCTCTATTTAACCAAACCGTAACCATAGAGGTGTGGAAGGCATTGAACTGAAATCAAACCCATTGAAACATTGTTGAATTGTTGGCTGTGTGAAATCCACGTCACCTCATGTTCCACCTGGAACCAAATGAACGTCTCTGGTTCTGAAAAGTGAAGCGCAAACAGAAACTTGAATGCCGCTCTGGAACTTTTTATTCTGAGGAAAACTAATATTTGCATTACACTTAAATCCACTGTTGTCAATGAAGATACGGCTGCGTCTTTAGTTGAAAGTAGTTTAAAGGTCACCTATTATGCAAAATGCACTTTTTGATGTCTATTATACATAAATATGTGTCCCCGGTTTGTAAGGAGACTCAGAAAGTGTCAGAAAACAAAACCCTCTCTCTTTTCCTCCTCACCCACATCTCTAAAAACGGGGGTACAACGGCGCTGATCCAGATTTGCTAAGGTCATGACTACATTACTAAAATGTGGGCTGGCTTTATGTCCCAACCTATCGTCCCCTATCAGAAACGTCGCTGTATTAGAAACAATGCACAACGTGCTTTGGAAGTAACATGGTCTGTGGTTACATTAGCAAGCATTGGTAACGCTGTACTGGAGAGAGTATGTGTAAAGAAGCAGGGTATAAGGCCCGCCCAGGTTACTCATTGGCCCGCTCCGAGAAAGCTTCGGTGTAATTTTTATTTATTTTTATTCACCCATTGAGAATATCCAAGCATTGAAAGTGAAATTTAAGTCAACAAATATCGAGTAGAATTCATGTTGTATATGTTTTATCCTCTGAACGGAACTAATTTCCGGTAAAAACTGGTTGTTGGTTCCGGCGCGCGCCTAATTAGTAACGTGAGAGAGCTGCCTGCAAATGATGCTCTCATCTAGCAGCGATCCAGGGCCAGGCTCTCCGATTCCGGAGACTATACTGTTACGGCCGCTTGCTCCACGGCGCTAGCTGTGCTCCCTCCCGCTCCCGGTCGCCAGCAGGAAGCAGGTGTAGGCCTACCCGCTGATCTGTCTGCACTTAATGAACCGCCTTCACAGCCAAAGAATTTCCCCTACACTGTTAATCATGAAAAAGCAAGGTGCTTCTCATCGAGGTGGAATGAAGATTTTCCCTATTTTACTCAGGCCCGCCCTAAAGTAAATGTCTGCCTACGCTACTGGTTTAATCATGGCAGCGTTTAGCTGAGTTTCTGCTGGTAGACAGCCTTCTCTTCACAGAGCTCACTGCTTGCATGCAGACTCCAAAGGGGCGTGGCCAGAAGCAGCTCGGTTACATTTGAAGCTACCGACCCAGAATCAGCACTTTAGTAACAGGGCTGAAATAGAGGGGTATGAGGCATGCTACAATGGGTAATCTGTTTGGTATTTTGAGCAAAACACTTCAGAGACATGTTTTGTATAGATATGGCCCTATAATATATTGCTCAAATATAACATAATAGGTGAGCTTTAACTTTTAGAAAGCAGCAGCAAACAAACAAACCCGGAAAATATCTTTCCTGTCTTCCGTAAACATGAGTCTTCGGTAAATATGAGAAGTGTATTATTTTAGTGCAGGGCCAACGATACACTGAGCTAAAGAACTGTACAGTGTTTCCGCTTTCTACATTGTATGAGCTCCGCTGCTAAACTGTCACACTGGTGTCCGGCACATGCATACACAGTACACATACCAAGGCACACAGAGCTGAACTGGGCAGAGAGAACACACATCTCCACAAAGACAGGCGGATGATGAATAACATCAGACATTTTGTGTAATATGAATTGCGTCAGCAGTCTGCAGGGATTATTTCTTGAAGTTATATTTGAAAGCAGCTGATTAACTGACTATACTGCTTTGCTGATTCTGGCTGGGGAGTGTTAACCTAAGCATTGTTATATGACTTTCAAAACAAGGTGTGTTTCGGTGCAAATACAAGTAGCACTACACCCCTGCTCAGCTGTAAAAAAAACAAGGTGGTAACAGCAAAAAAAATTCAAATCAAAGGCTTCTAAATCGGTACTCAACAACCTTCAGGGTGACTATGTCCACTTTTAACAGTCTATGATTAAAACCTTTCACCTTACTCATAACAGAACTCAAACTGAACATTAAAACATCACCATTTGATACACTCATCTGTTGGAAGTCCAAATACTTTTTACTTAAGCTGTCATTTTGTTTCAACTGTACTATTACTGTCATCACTTTAATCACACAGTAGATTATTATAAAGCACTTCATGTGCACTTTGGCCATTTGCAACAATCAGTTCCCTCATCTTGATTGCACCCTCAACAAGCTCCCCTTCGAATCAGCCCCGCTGCGACGTGCATCATTTGATACAGCCACTGATTTGTCTCAGTATGTGGCTGCAGACTCTAAATGCTATGGTGTTTTCACACTTAGATCACACACTACTCAAGCTGTGTGTCTTCTATTCATTTCAAGTTGTAAATATAATTTACCTGATTTTCTGGGCAACATACTCCTTTTAAAATGTTGAAAGACCTCACAAGTATAGTCCGAAGTATGTGTGTGTGTGCGAGAGAGTGACTGAGCTCATCCTGCACCAACGGATTGATATTCAATAAGTGTTATTACTCTCTCTCATTCACTCTGCTGTTTATCATGCCGTAGAAAATAATGCCTAGGGATTTGGTGTAAAAATTGCACTTTCCTTTGGGATGGAAAGAGCAGTGTGTGTATGAGACAGCTGTCAGTTTACTCCGTCTTACCCACCGTCTTTGTGTGTGTGTGTGTGTGTGTGTGTGTGTGTGTGTGTGTGTGTGTGTGTGTGTGTGTGTGTATGTGTGTGTGTCTTTCTGTCAGTATGTCTCATGGGTTGTTTGTCAATTCTCAGAAGTATCTGCTCTAGAGTACCTTCCAACTAACTGACACACACACAGAAGATTCACCTTACCCTATGGGTAACAGTTGTGCGTCAGAGATATGTGTGGTCTAAATTACCTGGGGCTCATGGCCAAATGGATACCATGCTTCAGTGGCTGCTGTACGTGTGTGTATCCATGCTATAGTACAGCATCACTGTGTATGCCTCTGTGGTTGCAATCATGCTGTTGTTGCTGATGTGATGCTCTGGTGCGTCTGTGTGCTCCTGTGTATGTTTTCTTTGACAAAATTCAGATATACTTGCAAGCGTTGTTGACATATTTCTTGAATGGCAACATGTTCAACTCAAGCAGGTTTTTTCTCGCTGCAATGCTGAAAAAAGCAGCTGACAAAATCACTGTCAACCAGGGCTGAGTCCTAATAAAAATAAATGAGATTAATTGTTCCCTTTTTTTACAACTTTACGGGTCAGATGTGTACGTCATTATACCTCTAGGGCAGGGGTGGGGAACCTTTTTTGCTAAAAAAAACTAAAATCCCAGCCCATTCATTTCGCCTTTCGTTCATGCTGTGCAAAGAAAAAGCAACCTCTTAATCCAGATATCTTTCTGTTTTATTTTCAAAGTTTTTAAATTATGCTTTGGGGAGAGTGTGTAAAAGGCGTAAGGACTAAAATGCAGACACTCACTATGACTCGCGCATGCATGCACGTCAGGACCGGACTGGCCATCGGGAGGACCGGGAGGTTTCCCGATGGCCTGGCCTGCTAAGTGGCCTGCTGGCCTGAGGATTCTTTTTTTTATGTATGTATTGTGAACGCAACGCTGCGCAAATGTGGGTCTGACTCGGCCTCACAGATTGTGACTGGCTGTCTACATGATGTGGCCTGCCGACATGGCCACTTTCATACAGATCATACACTAAAGTCCTCGATTGGTCTCTGTGTGTCATTCAAGCTCGGGAGGGTGTGTGTTTCGCGAGCGAGAGAGACAGCGCGCGCACCGGTTACGTGTATTGTTGTTAGCATCTGGTGCTAGCTTGCTGCGCTAACGGATATAATGAGCTGTCAACAAGGTGGAGGAGAGTCCTCTCCTGTCAGACTGAGAGACTGATAACTACAGCTCAGGTGAGGTAAAGGACTCTCTGAGTGTTTAGATAGTTCAATTAGTCTAAGTTCTCTGTGGGTCTCAAACGGTTTGGTCACCCTTTGTGTAAACACATATTTCCATTTGAAGGGGGAGTGATTAGTAAAATATGCATGAATAATAATAAAAAAACGTTAGGTGAAAAAAGGTAAGATACACTTTTAAAAATTGTTGAGAGCTAAAACTGGTCTTTGCTGCTGCCTCAAAGAGGAGCAGGGGGGGAGAGGAGGGAGACATGAGGCTGATTCAGGAGCCCAGACACACTCACAACTATAAATGAACCAAAAACAAATAAATAAACAAGTTTCAATGTTTTTCATATTGGATATGGTATGTTATTGGTTATGGCTATGTTCTTATAATGTTATGATTATTTAAGCAATAGCTCTCGACCCTCCGCTTCGCGTCGGGCCGAACCACGCCCCTTAGCTGTGATATAATGAGCATATACCACGGCCTGAAGTGAGCTAGTGGTTCGGCCCGACGCGAAGCGGAGGGTCGAGAGCTATTGCTTAAATAANATTTGTTCCATTTATCAGGCCGTAAAACATGCTGGAAAAAAACTGCTGAAAAATATGTTGGACAAGACTTCATATCAACCAGTTTTATTCTATCCTAACCGGACTCTTACTGTGAGTCACAGCTTACTTCTGATCAGCAGATGGAGGTCGTCCTTTAAAGTTTATGACGTCATCCTTCGAGGAGTCGCTCTTGAGGGACAGACAGCTGGGAGAGTCTGGTCTCTGCTGCTGGACCCTGAAACAGAAACAGATGCATATGTATGTGTGATATGTTTACATTTGATCGACTAAGACCCTGCTACTAGTTGCGAGGCATAGTAAACTCATGGTCTGTAGTGATGTTAGAATATGTAGAACAGGGCCGGACTGGGACAATAAGTCAGGCCGGGAATTAAACACCCAGCCAGGCCACTACCAGTTTTTTGTGCCATTTTGCTGGATTTATTTGTCAATATTTACAGCGTTGCTGCCCATAGTGATAGCCCTCTAAATCTACTTTCCAAAAATAAACATATGGAGATGGGTTACTATACTATACTATAAAAAAATGCAAATCTATTTAGGAACCTTTTCGTGTGAATATATTTTAAGTGGAGGTGGACCTCAAATCCTCTAGGGGGGTCCGGGGCATGCCCCCCCGGTAAGATCT